>NC_056466.1:1147337-1335662 GCF_008729295.1 Plectropomus leopardus
AAAACGTAAGGTGAGAAATTTTTTTTTCTTGTGTTGCGTTTCAATTTCTTAAACTGTTTTTTGTACACAGGCTCGAAAAAAAAAATAACTTTTTTTTTTGATCCGGAAAAAATTCAAGCATCGTAAAAAACATCGTAAAAAATATCGTGTGTGACGTGTAAACGGTGATTGTAAAAACACGGGAAAAAAAAATGTTTGCGTTTCAGGAAAAAAAAGGCGCAGAACTTCTGTTTTAAAAAAAAATAAAAAAAAAAAAAAAAAAAAAAAAAAAAAAAAAAAAAAAAAACAGCCAGTACGCCAAAAAAGGAAAAAAAAAAAGGTACAAAACGCACACAAACAACACGCAAAAAACAACAGTGTTTAAAAAAAAAAAAAAAACTTAAAAAAAAAAACCTGAAAAAACACACACTTATTAATTTTTTTTTTTTCAAAAAAAAAAAAAAAAAAAAAAAAAAAAAAAAAATAATAAAATATAATAAAATAAAAAAAAAAACATTTTTTTTTAAAAAAAAAAAAAAAAAAAATCACCAAAAAAAAAAAAAACATGAAATTGGAACAAAAAAAAAAAAAAAAAAAAAAAACTTTAAAAAAAAATGGCCCATTTTTTTAAAAAAAAATAAATATTTTTTTTTTTTAATTAAAAATTTTTTCTTAAAAAAAAAAAAAAAAAAATTTCAAAAAAAATGCAAAAAAAAAAAAAGACAATGCAATTAAAAAAAAATTAAAATTTATTTAAAAAAAAAAAGTTAAAAAAAAAATATATTTATGATCATAAAACACACACACACAAACACACACAACACAACACACACACACACACACACACACACACACAAACACAAAAAAACAAAACAACACAACACACACACACAAACAAAAACAAAAACAAAACACAAACAAACAAAAAAACACACCAGTTTTTTGAAAGGCAGAAAAAAAAAAAAAAAATGATTTAATAGTAATTAATAAAAAAAAAAACAAAAAAATTTTGTTACAACAACATTTTTTTTATTAAAATGTTAAAAAAATCCTTTTTTTTTTTTAAAAAAAAAAAGAGACAAAAAAAATCCCCGAGGCTGTTCAAAAAAAAACTCTGTTTTTTAAAAAAACATAAATTTTTTCAGAAAAAAAAAAAAAACGACAAAAGAAAAAAAATATTCAAAAAAAAAGAAGTGACGTAAAAAACAAAGCAAAAAGTTTGATTCAGATAAAAATCATATATCTGGACAAGTGACAACGGTCGCGTTTTGAACGAGGGAAAAAAAAAAATAAAGTCGTTTTTTTGTCGTTGCAAAAAAAAAGTTTTTCCTCTAACATGAAGGTGATTAAGAAAGCGGCGTTTCCCGCCAAAAAAAAACAAAAAAAAAAGCTAAAAAAAAAAAAACTACGGCCTGCGGGGACGACTGCGGCTTTTTTAAAAAAAAAACGCGCGCGCACGGTCATTTAAAACCTGGAAAATTTTTAGACTTCAAAATCACATTTTCCAGGCCTGGAAAGTCAAAAAAACAAATTTTTAAAAAAAAAAAAAAAAAAAAAAATTAAACAAATTGCAAAAATAAAAGTAAAAAAAAAAAAAAAATAAAAAAAAAAAATAAAAAAAATTTTTTTTTTTTTAAAAAGCCCAAAATTTAAAAAAAAAAAAAAATCTTTAAAAAAACTTTTTTTATTATTTTAAAAAAATAAAAAAATATTTTCAGAAAGTTAAATATTTTTTTTTAAAAAAACTCAGTATTCAGCATTTTTTGGGGTCATTTTTTTTTTTTTTTTTTTTTTTTTTTTTTTTTCTGCATATTTTTCAATTTTTTAAAGAAAAAAAAAAAAATGTATTTTTTTTTTAAAATTTTTTTTTTTTTTGGGCCAAAAAAAAAAATTACATAATTGCTCATTGCATATTTTTAAAAAAATAAAGAGGAAAAAAAACTGAAAAAAAAAACATTTAAAAATTTAGTTTTAAAACAGTCTGTGTTTTTTTTGGCAAAAAAAATCTTTATATTTACTGTTGTTGTTGTTTTTTAATTTGCGTTGTTTTTGTGTGTGCACAGGTGAAGCTCAAAAAAACTAAATTATATTAAAAAAAACAATCGAAAATGCTTTTGTATTAATTGTTCAGGTGGATTTTTACTGATGACCGAATTATCAGCAGAGCTCTCCTCCTCCCCAAAACAAACCGACAAGATGATTTAAACTAGTTAAATCACAGAATTAAGAAGTTTCACAATAGAAATCTGCCTTTCTCTCACACAGTTATATATATATATATATATATATATTTATTTTTGTATGTTGTATGTATTTGTTTTATGTCTTGTTGTGTTGTGTTGACCATGGTAGCAAAGAGTTAATCACATCCTCTCCCAGGTCTCTATCAAAGAGCATATATTTGTGTACTGTTGCACATCTTTAAGATGTTGCATTTTCCTTTATTTTATACATTTTTCGTTCCTGATTTTTATGCTTATTTTCATTAATAATGTCAGTGGGTTTTATGGTAACTATTTTATTTTCCATTTTATGTTTTGTGTTCTGTGCTCTAAATTTTTATCTATTTTATTTTACTTTTGCTGGTATTATCGAGTGGATATTATCCATTTGAAGATGCAGTGTATGTGTTCTGTTCTGATTTTATTTTATATTTACGTGCAGGTTTTATTACGTCTTTTGTCTTTTATGTGTTTTGATGTGAAGCACTTGGTGCATTTAATTTCTTTCTCGTGAAGCGCGTTGGGCTGCATTTCTTTTATGACAGGCGCTATACAAATAAAGTTTATTATTATTATGATTGTTATTATTATATTTGGTCATTCTGATGGTTTCAGATGTTTTTCCTCTGCCGGCCTTCTGAAACACATTTCAGTCGAACTGTACGTATATTGTCACAGCTGGAGCGCTCATGTTTAAACGCCTCCGGTCTGTCTGGGCGTTACAGTCGCCGCTGAGCTGAGGAGTGCGATCACACGGGGCAGGTGTCCTCCCCCTCTTTGTATTTATATCCACGCTGAGCTGCAGCCATAAACTGGCTTTAACGTCGGCACCTCCCGGACATCGTCATCATCAAAGCACTGAGACGGCGTCCCTCGGCACGCCTGCAGGAAAACGGTCAAATTTGCCGCCCAGATTTCTGAGAGTGAAGTTCTCCCGGCTGCGGAGGAGCTTCTGTTCACTTGAGTAGCTGCGAGCGTTTTGGTTCAGCGAGGGGAAAACTTACTGCATGCATGGCTGAGATGGTTGATTGAGAGCTATTGTTCTTGTTTTTTTTTGTGTTCTGCTGGTCTTTGCTGTCAAATTTAGGTCAGCGATTCAGGGGAGACATTTGATTCCTCTAAACTGGGTGTGACTGATGTGGATCTTTTGAAGGCCAAAACAACAACAGTAACTTTAGACTGACGCTGGTGGAGTCTGGGGACAATATTTAATGTCACTGCAAACCGAAGCCCATCTAATAACGTCCGTTATGAGGCCAGTGTGAATATTTAATTGGAAGTAAGTAAGTAAGTGGTTACTACATTTTTGGGGTACACAACAATTCTGTGTCCCCTGTCTGAATTTGGAGGTTTCCGGGGGTTCATAAACGTGGAGCTCTCCATGAGTTTTACTTGAGCAGTAGTTTTTCCACTCGTGGAGCGGAGCATTGATCTGTCGTTGCGTTCAGAGCTGATCAGATCGATGGATACGAAGAGCAGCTGCTGCAAATAAATGCCAACTTCTAGGAGTTTCACTTTCAATGTGCCTGACGTTCTGCAGCTCCGTCTGTGCCCAGAGTACGCTCTGCGCTCCGAGAGTGTGGTGCAATGCATAACTGAACGATGTGTGTGTAAATATACATATATGTATGTAATTCAGCATCGCTCCAAAATAACAGTTCGGCTCTACAAATAGAAAATCAGTCCACAGCGGCAGATGTTTTGAGGCCGGCTGCCACAAATAAATGAGTTTTGTTGTCTCACCAGAAAGTAACCTTGAACGTTGTTGACAGACTTGACAGCTGTAAAACCAGCCGGTGGGTGATAGTTGGTGTTAATTCGGCTGCTATTTGGAGAATAAAAAGTTAAAACAGGACTTTATTTTTTGTATATTTCCTGAGATGTATCCAGCTGTTGTCTGACGTGTTTTCCCTCGTTTCTCCTCAGTATCGGATGCAGACGGCAGCGAAGGAGGCTTCCAGCTAAAGAAGGAACATGCCCTGCGAGTGCTGGGCTACATCAGCTCCTGGACACAGAGGTCAGTGCGTCTTCCTCTGAACGTTCATGATAATATTTACATGATTAGTCCAAAGTAAAACAAGTTATGACGTTGCTTTGCTCGATCCTGTGAGTGAAAAGTTTAAAGTTCTTAAAACTGTAATAAGTATCTGCAGCTGTTTACTTTACTGTTTAGTATTTATAGTTTAGGGGGAAAAAATCAGCTACTGACTATTATAACACTTTATTTGCTTCAAGTTTCAGAGACAGTTTTAGTGTTACTTGAGCAATTTACATCTCAGATTTTCAGAAGTCTGATTTTCTGTTTTCATCACTGTCGGTCTCTAATTCTTCCCGTGTCTTCTGCGTCGTGTCCTCAGACAATGTCTCTGCTGCTTCAAGGAGTACAAACACCTGGAGGTCTTCAACCAGCTGGTCTACGCCCTCATCAACCTGGTCATCGCTCAGATCAGCAGCCTGAGAGACCGCCTCTGCAGCTTCCAAGACCGCTCCCATAAAGGAGGCGTGTCTGGGGGTGAGGGGGCGGGGTCTGAATGGAGCGGCGGCGAGACTGCACCCGGGCCCCTCCCCCAGCCGTCCTCACCCGGGGAGGACGAACCCGTGAATGTGGAGAGAGACTCTGCCGAGGAGGACGCTGACGCCCCCGACCTGAACCAGAATAAGACCCAGAGCCAGGGTCAGGGTCAGGGGGGCAGCCAGCCGTGTGAAGCCCAGATGGAAGCGCTGGGACCCAGGGAGGGCGGCGGTGGGTCTGGGGGTGGCGATGGTGGCGTCGGAGCGAGCGGCAGCAGCGACAGCCAGGACCCGTTCAGCTCCTGGAGCACAGAGGAGAGGGAGAAACTGCTGCTGTGCGCCGCCAAGATCTTCCAGATCCAGTTCCCCCTCTACACAGCCTACAAACACAACACACACCCCACCATAGAGGTGAGGACACGTCACACACACACACACACACACACACACACACACACACACACACACACACACACACACACACACACACACACACACACACACACACACAAGCACGCCCACACATTACATCCTGATCGGTGCACGATTTTTGATGCTGACACTGATTAGGAGTCGAGCGATATTGGTTTTTCGGGGCCGATAACATTTACGACTATTGGTAGTTAATGAGACTGATAATCAATATTTGGAACTGATTTGCAATTAACAAAAAAGAAACATCTTCCTGTCAGTATTTGGAATATGACAAACTCCAACACAAAACAAAAAATAAATACATACATTTTTTTAAATCCCTTTAGCAAATATTTAATCAAAACTGAAACTTTCAACATCATACACAGC
The DNA here is from genome assembly GCF_008729295.1 of Plectropomus leopardus. NCBI lineage: Eukaryota > Metazoa > Chordata > Actinopteri > Perciformes > Serranidae > Plectropomus > Plectropomus leopardus. Next base: position 1,152,854 of record NC_056466.1, read on the forward strand.
AAGTTCCCAACAACTTTTATTTTTTCATAAAGTCAATTGAAAATTTAAATAAAAAAAGAATAAATAAAAATAGCTCCCTGTGGTTTTTAAGTAAAAGTTCCTTCCATGCTGACACTTTCTTTGCACTTTTAAATTAATTTATTTTAAAATAAAATGCTGATAAAGATGATCAGCAAAATGCTAAATATCGGCCCCGATGATCAGTCAGGGTGATAATCTGCCGACCCCTAATACTGATTTTCATATTAAATTGAAAAAAATATAATTAATTATTAAATAATAATTAATAAAATATAATTATTAAATAATCATAGAAAGAATCTTTATAACGTAAATAAAATAAAACAAGCAGAAAAAAAATGTTTTTAAAGCACTGACATTAAAATCTAAATTCCAAATTAATGTTAACTCCATGTTACAGCCACGGCAAAATAAAACGTTGTAAACAAGTTTGACTTAACTAACGTTACATCGGCTGTATCTGCTCGTTCTTCCAGCAGCACGCTGGATTAACGCTCCTGCTGACAAGTGCTGTACATGAAACAGACAGAACAGAGATAATTATTAACAACAGCACTGTAATTTTAACAAAAACAGGGTTAAAATCTCCCACGTCTATTTCGTTCATAATGGAATTATTAATTATTCATCTGTATAATTGTTAAGATGTATACGTTTTTAACTAAAAGACAGCCACAAATCTGAAATCTCCTCAGTGTTTAAGTGGATTTTTTAAATACTGATTTATATAATTATCAAGAGCATGTTTTTTTGATTGAAACACGGCCAAAATTCTTTGATCCACTAAGTTCCTGGCTGGACTTTAGGCTGCAGCACAACAAAATGGATAAAAACATCAATAAACTGCATTTAAACAGACAGAAAAGGAAAGTATTTATATATGTAGCCTACTCAGCCACAGGAGAATCACAAACATCAAGGGAAAATTAGCACAAAATCGAGGGAAAATGACAAAATAAGCACTATCTCAGCAAGTCTACAGTATCAGCCGCCAGGACGCTGCGCTTCTCAAACGCTCGCGGTGGGATGTAGAGCCGTGTGGAGGACGGAGCAAAACAGCGTCGCAGACATAAAGTCATCGATGTAATGTCATCGAAACGCTGCCGGTAGAATCGAGAACGACAGGACGACTCTGTTTTATCATGTTTGACCTCTGAAAACTTTGATCTCACTGTCTCTTGTTTCTTCCCTGCAGGACATATCTGCTCATGAAAGCAACATCCTCGGCTCCTTCTGCGACATGAATGTAAGAAAGCGTTTTCATTTTTCACGCTGAGTCATGTGAAGTGTGCGCTCTGTTTTCTGTCAGTTGACTGTCACCTACAGCTGCAAATAATCGCTCAGAAACATGTTGCTTCAGGGCCAGTTCAGACCAGCGATGACAGTCTGCTGCAAAAACACAGACTGACTCATTCACTTCAATGAAACTCCTGGCGTCTGTTTCACTATGAGCTGCTTTTGTTTGCAAAATGCTTTCAAAGTGTAATTAGTCTCTGTCGTCTTGTTCTTGTGCTGGTCGTGTTTCTGTAATTTATTCTGTCCCTAAAATGTTTTACTGGGAAGCTGCACAAACCCGACAGCTGTGCTGCGTCCAGAGCAGCAGAGCAGGGTGATGATGAAAGCTATAGATGTATGCCCGACTCTGGATTTCCACCGCTTGCATGCGCGTTGTGGAAACGGCTCCATTGTGGTTTTGCTCCGTGCTCCCTCATCGGTCAACTCCCACCGGTTTCACTCTGAGTGCGGCGCGGTGCAGCTAGAGTAGCGAGACCGGGGAGTTCCCATGGTCATCACAGCATCAGGCGCATTATATCAGAATCAGAAGTAATAAATCAATTCACTTCCGTAACTCCCCGTATGGCGTTCACGCCTTTTCCTCCTCGTCCGGGTTGCCGGTAGTGACCTCTGAAAACCTCTGACCTGTTGACTCCAGGCCTGGATCCGCTCATTGTGACGTTTTGTTGATGTAGTTAAGTGAAATCAGACGTAAACACGGAGTGTTTTATTCTGAAAATTACTCAGATGTTTTAATGTTGTGTCGCTGTTTGATTTCCTGTCTGCTCTGTGCTTAATTCGGCTGAATTGGGACGTCCGGCAGAAACTTGCGTATCTGATCCGCGACTGGGAGTCAGAGGAAATTAACACACAGACTAGAGCGTAATCTGTTTGTCCGTCTGCCGTGACGGATCGGAGCCGGACCCAACACGGATCTGGTGGAAATTAGAGGTGAGGCTTGGGGGGCATCGGGAGCTCGTATGTGCCAAACGCTGTCACATCACTAACTGAGGAGACTCTAGTTTATTGGTCAGATCGTCTCTCAGCGGGCCAGAACCTTTCGACACTTAACTGGTAAATTTCGGTTGCTGTCTGAGAGGTCACTGCACACGCTGTGGAAATTAAATTCAGCAAGCACAAGGACGGAAAAACAGGAAAAAATAAAGTGCTTCATCATCGGCTCAGGACTGGGAAGAAAAATACTTGAGTTTTAGTAACACCAGTTTTCAGTGAGTCACCTCCTGTGAAAAAATGCAAGTCATCTTTACTCAGCAGCAGTATTTTAGTGTCTGCACAGGTTTTAATATCTCAAATTGATGTTAAAAACTAAACTCAAAATAATTATTTTCTTCTCCCCATTACAGAATCTGCCTTTGTTTATTATAAACATTATTTATAAAGAAATATTCATCCGTGAGGTTTTTTTTTCAGTAAACCAGAACCAGAATTTGTGTTGAACAGTTAATGCAGGTCTTCTGTAAATTTAAATCATCCCATTTATTGATGCTCTAATTGATTGTAAATGTAAGAGATTTTCATACTATAGAATGTAACCTGATGTTGAGGAAAATTATTATATTTGTTCAACCATAACTGTGCATTCAATTCATAAATACTCCAGTGTACTCTAGTGAAATGTAATGTGATTATATTAGTTGTTAGTCACTGTTGGGTAAAACCCAACTTGGATTTTATGTCAAGGATAGCTGACCTTTTTCTTATCGCCGTCCTTAACAGCACTTTTTCTCACTTAATCCATGGTTTTCACACATTCGGTTATTTGTGGAGACTCACCAAGATTAAAACATCTGCCTCTACATATTGGTTTTATATTTTTGGAGCTGGACTGTTTCATAGAAAAGCTATTGAAATATATATTTTTGCCATGAGATGAACCCTTAAAGGACTGTTTGCCATATTTTACACACTTTTCTTTCTTAAATTTTTTCGGGCTGGGTGATAATGACAAAGATATCAATCGCAATATAACTATTCCTCGAAATATGAGACATGGTCGATAGAATGTCAATCGAACGCATTCCAGCCATGTTTTGACAGACAACACGAACAGCCAATGATAATTCGAATAGCACTGTGGCGAACTACATGCAGTGAAGGACTTTGACTGTAGAACAGCTGAGTGTTTGACAGCCACAGCAATTCATCATCGCGGATCAAACAGCTGACGGTCCGACAGCAGCGCAGTGAGACAGACAAACAGAGCGCAGCTTCTCCTCACAGCACCAAAGTGTCTGAAACAGACACATCTGCAGAGGTGAAAGTGACTTCTTCAGACTCTACAGACGACTTTGTGTTAGTTTCAGCTTTAATCAGACTTTGGATGAATTATTTAGAAACACCAGGACGCGTCGCTCCGTGTCTCATCTGGCCGCTCGCGCTGAGCTCTCATTATTATTACCAGGGGCAGATGTTATGTTTTGGGGGCCCGGGGCCACAAGCACATGAGCTTATTTTCAGCCTTTCTCTAACTGAATGTCGGCAGGCTGTTGGCAGCTATAGGAGAAGTAGGCCGACTCAAAAGTTTTTAATTCCTGAGGAAAATGATTAATAGCACAGAAGTTTGACAGAAGCTGAAGTCAGAGTCCTGCAGTCAGGAGAGGTTGGCCTATTATCAGCACAATGTGCTTCAATTTACCTGAAGTTTGTTTCAGATGGAGTTTTTCATTTTTATATAATGCTGGAAAGTTTAATAAATAATAATAATTAGTTGAATACCCCTGCTGTAAACCATCTTCAAGGTGATACCACAGTTCTCATCATAGATCATCAGGACAGATTATTGATGATTTATTAACAGCTCTCGCATTTAAACAGACTTTTCAAATTACTGCACAATTAAGGATAAAATAAAAAAAATCATGAACAGGGAAATAATGGCCTTTTCTGACAGTGCGCTTCAGCGCGGACATGTCCGACAGCCCGCTCCAGCAGTGCGACACGAGCAAAGGTTTTCCAACTAAACACCTGTCATTGCATGCGACCCGTTAGCACCAAGGTGGCTATTAATAGCGCCCATACCACTTCTTCATCACATGTAGCTGTAAGCCAGGAAATAAACAGTAAAAAATAGCTATAGAAAATTATCAAATATTTTAAAAAAACTATCTGAAAGAAGGTCTGGCTGCAAGGCAGATTTTTTTTCTTGCCAGAAAAAGTCTGATATCACAGTTTTGCGTCATGTCAACAGTGTGTGTTGACTTTTTCTCATACAGTTCTTTGTTTAGATAAGTATTGTCCACATTTCCTGCCCTCTGTGGTTGTTATCACAGCGTGCTGAGCCTCGTAAACGCCATGGTAACAGGGTTTCATTGGTCCGTGCTCCTGATGCTGCTCTTTGTGTTCTCAAATGAACATTTCAAGAGATCAGAATCAGTGTAATAACAATGTCGTGGAAGTGACTGCAGTAGACGGGGGGCTGGGGCTTGTATACTGGAAGAAATGGTAAAAGAGCCCTACTGGGTGAGTTTCTGTTTCTTGAATATGGCTTGGTTTCCTGCAGATGAAGTCACTGTCCCCCAGAGAGCATTAACGTGTCCCCGGATAATCTGCCAGCTCGAAGGCTTTTACCTTCCCACCGTAATAAAGTTTCATTAAGCTCGGGGGTGAGATGAATTTAGGAACAGGCTGTGTGAAAAATGAGCTGGATTACTAAGAAAGACTCCTGCTTTCACTGATTTTTCTCTCCAAAATAACTGACACACATCATCAAAACAATACATTTATACTGAAATACACAAATTTTACCTGATTTTTTTTGTAAAGTTTCTGTTAAGTCAAAACAAAGTTTCTAAAAAGTTTCATGCACCAGAATTGTCACGACTGCACCAAACTTTTCAACACATACAAGTTGGTTAACTCTTTGACGCCTGGATTGACATGACTTTTCTTGTGCTGTGTTCAAATGCCTAAAAAAAGAAAATAATAATAATTTTTAAAATCTACTAATTTCTTGCAATTTTCTGGAAATTTCTCGCCATGTTGTCAATTGCTTTTTTCCCCTGATGTTTGCTCAGGGTTGAAAGGTTTATCCTTTACAAACTTTAAGAAATTAGTAGATTTAAAAGAGCGTTAAAAAAAATGCTTTTCAATGACTCATAATGTTGTTGTTGACTAAATACTGGAAACTGAAAAAAATGCGGAAAAGAACTATATTTTTCTCTTTTCCTCTGAATTTTGAAAGATTTGTAGACCGTGCATGATGTATGAACTCTCATGAATGTTATATTATTGTGCTTATTTATTGATTTTCATTTCTATTTGTCTTCATATATGTATGTAAACACATGGGCTCGTTGTCTTTAACCATTTTTCTGTGTGATATTGATATTGGTTTGCATGTATTTGTTCATTTAACTAAGAAAGGGAAGAATAATTTAAAAGAGCCTGTGGTAACACATCGTGACTTTATGGGATGCATCTGATGTTGCGTCTCCTTTTTGACCAGGACGTGGAGGTCCCTCTGCATCTGCTGCGTTACGTCTGTCTGTTCTGCGGGAAGCACGGCCTCTCCCTGATGAAGGAGTGCTTCGAGTCGGGCACCCCGGAGAGCCTCCCCTTCCCCATCGCACACGCCTTCATCACCATCGTCTCCAACGTGAGTCCACCCACACAAACACACAGATGCTGTCCTCACCTCCTCCTTTCCATGATTTAATGTTTAAAACTCGCATTTTACACTCTGAGGTCAAGAAATCTTGACTAAATTGAGAATTATGATTTTATTTTTGAGGTGGATTTGGAGGGAAAGTGATATTTTTTTGCCAGTGTATTCGGTACACTTAGCTAAAACTGTCTAAATACAACAGCTGTGCAATAAATCCTCCATAATGATTATAATTCATTCAGTGAATAGAATTAGCTGCCTCATGCGTTTGATGTTAAATACTCTGTGTCATGTTTTTCGGTCTTCCTCACAGATACGAATATGGTTGCACATTCCTGCGGTCATGCAGCACATCATACCGTTCCGCACCTATGTAATACGGTGAGTTTACTTCAAACATTTGCAGTTTTGACCCTTTGAAATCTGAGCAAATTTGGGTTGATTTCTTTCAAAAACATGGGGAAAAGGCAATGAGCACTTCAGTCCCAAAACCAAAGGCTGCCAGTGTTTTGTCTTTTTATGTGATTTAACCCTTTGAAACCTGGATCAAATTATTATGTTTTTTTTTTTTTTTTTTTTTTTTTTTTTTAACTTCTTGATTTCTTCCTGTCAAGAAATATCTCACAACTTGCAAGAAATTACTCATTTGGAAAATTATTTTTGAAAACCAAGAGAAACATTTTTTTTTTTTTTTAAAGCTAAACTACATTTAAAATGATCAAAATTATATGTTTGAAATTTTAGAGTATTGTTATAATTTTTAAGCATGTTTTTTTTTAAATAAATTTGTTTTTTTTTTTTTTAAATTTTTTAGCTAATTTTCAGGTAATTTTTTTTGCACTTAAATTTCTCCTTTTAAGTGCTCACTGCATTTCCCCATACTTTTTTAAGAAATCAAGCATTTTTTTTTATCAGCACAAAGATTTAATGTCGGAGGTTGTTGAAAGTTATATAGATCAAAAGCCTCTTGAGGGATTTTTTGTGATTTGTGATACTGAGCTTACAGGTTCCTTAACTTTATTATTGTCTTTATTATGAAGCACTTTGTAACTTTCTTTAAAGATGTTGTATAAACAAAGGTACTGTTAGCATTATTATCATCATTATTATTATTATTATTATTATTATTATTATTATTATTATCATTTATATTCATCATATATGATTAATTATTCAAATAAACAGTTATTTTTATGTCTTTTAACCTCCTGCAAAGAAACACTTTGGCAGAACGATGTCCTATTTTGTGCTGTAAAGTTTGTAAAGTTTGTAAAGTTTGTAAAGTAAAGAGTTTGCTCACGTTTGATTTAATGACTTCATGTGGCATTTTTTTTTTACCTCCAAGTTATTGTAAAACAATAGCTATGATTGTGATTGGGTCTTTATCATAGACTGTATCAATAATAAAGGTTTACTGCAACTATCTAAAGAGGGCAGATCTGCAGCTGCATCCAAGAATCAGACAGACTTCATCAATAAATACAGTCTCAGTCAAACTGAATAACTTAATCAAAGTATAACTGTAGCTCGACTAAAATGTGCACGTAAACGCACCGAGTGAGACGGACAGGTCGGACCAGTCAGACGGACAGACAGGTAAGCAGACGGACAGACAGGTAAGCAGACGGACAGACAGGTAAGCAGACAGACAGACAGACGACCAGACAGCCGCCCACCCTGCTGACCAAACTGACAGCTAAATCTCTCCCCTCTGTAATCTAACTAATAATGTTTCCCTCTTCATATTTTCCCTCTGCCTGCGCTGATGGATGGGGGGTCAGGCTGCCAGTCCCCCGACTGGGGTCAAAGGTCAAACCGGAGCGGCGGCTCTCTGCTCCGCCACTGTAATGGGAGCTGAAATATTAGTCCTAAACGCCCGCGGACGCCCCGACGCCTCAGCACAGATGATGAATTAACTGCTATGAGGAATTACAGATGGAGCGTTTTGAAGACGCACACGCAGAGTTTCACACACTCGTTTCCTCCTACACACACACACACACACACACACACACACACACACACACAAAAACACACACACTCAATTTCCTCATCTACACACCTCCGTATGCAAATGATTGATAATAGACATCAACTTTATGTCTTCTTTTTTGGCCTTTCCCTCCCTCACACACACACACACACACACACACACACACTTCCTTACGTATGCTAATGATTGATTGTGGTCTCGGGCTGACGCTGGCATCATCATTGCTTTTATTTATCCGTCCGTCCGCAGCAGCTTTTGGCCTCTCGCCGTCTCGTTTCAAATTGTTTTTTAAATGCATTTTGACGACTGATGTGAAACGCAATCAGGCCAAAACTCTGTGAATCCATATTAAAAAAGCTTGTGCACACACATGCGCGCGCGCGCGCACACACACACACACACACACACACACACACACACACACAGTTACAATCATCAGGTTGAGGTGATAACTCTCCTCAAACTTTCTATTGATTTTAAAGTATCAGTGAGGTTGTTTTTTCTACTCTGCACGACATCAAACTCAATAATTTTTACTTGAATCCTATTTTCAGACTAAAAAACAAATGATTGAGTTTTGTAAAGTTTGTGTCAAAAAGCGATTTTAATTACATGTAATTTAGCTACTGTACAGTCACATTTTTGTTAAATTGCCTTAATGGTGCAGTGTGTCAGATTTCTTTTTAGTGCCAGCTTGAACTTCTGGTAAGACATGTTTATTTCAGGGCTGATTCAGAAAACCAGTAAAAACACTCATTAAAACAGCTAATATTTTAAAACTTATAATCTTCTTGACGTTGTTGTGGCCAAAAACATGTTTTACCTTATTTATTTTTTTTTATAATTTTAATTGATTTAAATTTATTACAATTTAAAACTTGTGGCCAAAAACATTATTTTTTTTTTATTTCTACCCTTTTTTTTTTTTGCTTATTAAAACTATTTTTTTTGCATAAAAAAACCATTTTTTAGCCTTTATTTAACTGTTACTTTGCCAGGTTGGTCCCATTGAGATTAAGAATCTCTTTTTCAAGGGAGGCCTGGCCAAGACAGTCAGCATTTTAACCTCATTTATTTATTTATTTAACCATTTTTAACCTTAGTTATTTATTTTTTCATTTATTTTTAACCATCTTTAACCTTATTTATTTATTTGTCTAACTTTTATTGCTTTATTTATTTATTTTTGTGCTAAATTTCACGCCATTTTCTTGTTCCTCATAATGTGAAGCTACCATGAAGTCAATCTGCTCAGGATCCAAAGCGTTAAAAATCGGACATGCTGTCGCGTGACTCAGCCTTACCTGCTCACGTGCTGTTGGCTGCGTGGCTGCTCCACAGAAATCCAGCGAATCCATTCAGGCTGAAACCAAGTCAAAGTCCAGCAGCAGCCGGCCTCGCAGCTCCGTCACAGCAGAGGGTTACCCTTCAGAAACCACAGTGTGCAGCACGGACCACCTCAAGACACAGAGAATGATTTCCCGCCTGCAGCTCTGCGGCAGAAACACCAACACTTCCGGCTGCTGATTCAGACGCAGCTTACTGACGCTACAAAGTGTCTGGATGAAGCTGGCAGGACCAAAACAGATAAATCCGACTCAGATGATGAATCTACTATTATTTATTCTTTTCGCTCTTCCCGCAGGTGAACCCGGTCGACCGGCTTACGGCAAAGACGGTCGTGACGGAGAGCGGGGACCACGCGGTGTTCCCGGATTGACCGGCGTCCCCGGGCCTCCCGGTCCCCCTGGACTGAACGGTTACTGCGAGTCGTCGCAGTGCGTCCTGCCTATGGTGGCGTCGCCGGTTTCTGCAAAGGACTCAGGCATGAAGGGCCCCAGTGACGTGTGAAGAGGGGCCGCAGCAGAAAACTGAGAGACTGGAGGAGAAACCAGCACTCCGTGGAAGATCTGCCCGTCTTTGTCTTCCTTTTTTTTTTTTTTTAATTGGTGAGCTCATTTGGAAAGTAATCTTGAAGCCATCTTTGTGATTTTAAACAGACATGAGGGTGGACACTGAAACATCAGCTTTTGAAACACACAAAAAGTTTCATTTTACCTCACTTTTTTCCATCTCTGTACTGTAAAATTCGAGAAATGAAGAACTCACTGTGTTTGTAAAAAAAAAAAAAACAAAAACCCACCAGTCACAATTTTATCCAAACAAGACAACACAAGTTTTACTGTATTTTTATGTAAATGTGTCAATACGCAAATTATAGAGCTGGATGACGTACGTTTTGTTTGAGTATCTTTGTTGTTTATCCACTTTAATCCCGCTGTGCCTCTTCCTCTAAATGTTTGATCATTTCTGTCACGACGACTGTTGTTTTTGTGATTGGAGGGCGGCGATGTGTGAAAACCCCTCTGGCAGTTTTATATGACTTCTTATTTATTATATCACGGTTCAAGGTGACATCTTCGAGTTGTACAAAGGAGGAAATAAACACATTTTGATAACCTCTTGCACGTTTTGTATGGACGAGGACGACGGAAAAACAACCGGGACTGTGATTTAAAAAAATAAAATAAAATTAAAACTAAATTCCTGATCAACAGCCGTTAGACTTCTTACTACAAACTAAACCTTAAAACATGCAGTTAACCCTTTAGACCCCTGATCAACGTCACTTTACAGCATTTACACCTACTGAACCGAGAAAATTAAGTTTGATTTCTTTTGAAAACATGGAAAAAAGGCAATGGGCAACTTGACAAGAAATGTAAAAATAAAAAAGCAAAAAAAGTTGGACAAAGGTGGCAAGAAATGTATATATATGTATACTGTATATACTTTTTAGAGGCAGCATTTTAGAATTTTTTGGAAGGAAACATTTTGGCATTTTTTTTCTTTTTCTTTGATAGTGTTGGCAATTTTTAAATACAACATTTTTGTGATTTCATTTTTGGTGATTTTTAAATAAAACATTTTGGCAAATTTTTCCTTTTCCCTTTGAACATTTTTGCCGATTTATTAAGAAAATATTTTGGCAATTTCTTTCCTTGTTTTTGAGAGTTTTGACAATTATTAAAGACAACATTTTAGCCATTTTTTAGCATTATTTAAAGAAATCATTTTGACTTTTTTCATTTACCCTTCACTCAATTTATAAAGAAGAAATTTGGGTGTTTTTTTTTCTTTTTGTTTTTCTTTAAAAGTTTAAGCGATTTTAAAGAAAAGGGAAGGAAAAAATTGCAGTTTTAGTTTTGGCTATTTATTAAAAAGACTTTTTGGCAGTTCGTTTTTTCGTGTTTTCTTTGAAAGTTAGAAACCAACTATGATCATAACTCACTGACAATAATCACTCATTAACTCTTATTTTTTCAGTGTATCATTTAATGTACTCTCACAAGTTGGTGAACAGGTACAACTTTGTCGCTCACGGTACTAAATCACACATCCATTGATAGTATAAATAGCCAACCTAATAATAATAGTACACATTTTCAAATACATAAAATCATCAAGTATCCAAGTCTTAAGTTACGGACATCAAATAAAAAGGCATACAAAATATCGCAGACGTTGGAAGTCCAGTTTGAAGCAAAAAACAAAAAAAACAAAAAATAAAATTTAAAAAAAAATCACATTTTGGACATGGCAGTTAATTAGTAAACAGAAAGTTTGATAGAGAAAATGAAAAAAAAAAGTTCCTAGACTTTCAATTGACAAATATTGCAACAATTAAGCATTTTATATTAAAAAATAGTTACTGAAAGGGCATAAGTGAGTGTAAGACTTCCTGCACAAGACAAAGGCAACGATTTCTTTTTTTTTTTTTGTTCCGAGTAGAAAAATGAAACACCTTTTTCCAAATGCCAGCGGGGGTCGACTCCCGCCTTCATTGCCTTTGTTCCACTCCGATTGTAAGGCATTTATGGATGAACCATCTGATTTGAAGGAAGGCATACCTCTTTCTGGTCTTCAAACGGAACCCTAAAATTGAAACGGGGTACATAATTTGCTCACATGAAATTAAAAATGTTTTTGTCTTTTAGCACGTTCTCAGGTGATGTAAACGCACTGGCCAATCAAAACTCTTTGGGCTGCGTTTGCAGAAAAACAATGAATCCAACATCTTACAATGATACACGACTCAGCGCTCCTAATGGGTTTTTTTTTTTTCCTTTCGGGCACATGAAGAGAAAACACGGTGATTTCGGTTCACACAACTCATTTTCTTTCTTTTTTTTTTGACACTTGATTTTTGAACCTGGAGAAGGAAAAAAGGGGGACAGTTTAAATTACCGAGCATGGTTTTTCAAAGTAAAATACTTCAACACAATGACTAAGAAAAGAAGCCTGCCAGGTCAGAAGCTAGCGAGGTTGGATCGAACGAGGGGCTGGCGTGGCTCAGGGTTCGGCTCTACTGGATGCAGCAGTTATTGCGATGGCCGTTGGAATCTTTGAAGCGCAGGCGCATCTTTGGACGATATTTCTCCAGGTAGAACAGCTGCTTGCTGTTGAACGCTCCCCGGCGCTTCCTGGAGAGAAGAAACGGGACATTTAATAACCGCAGCACTGTGAGAGTACACCAAAATATAATGTGAGGTACAAAGAGTGAAACTAAATCGACATGGAAGGAAAATAATTTGTCTATCGGCAGAGATCATGTCAGCTGATTCTGTTCATTTATTGTTTTTTTTCTTCCTTTTGCCTTCGTGCATCTCTTTTTATCTCTGTGAAGACTTTGAGATGTTTTCCATGTATGAAAGGTGCTTTATAAATACAATTTCTGTTTTTATTTGATTTTAAAAAAAGACATTGATATCCGTTTTGTTATTGATTATTTTCCGGAATAAAAATAATAATTAAAAAAAGTAAAGGCTATTTGAAAACTAACTCACTAAAATAAAAATTAAAGCTGTGATTTTTTGTATTTATTATTTTAACTTCAACAAAAACTTAAATCAAAAACTTACTGATTTAAAAAAAAAAAAAGTATATTGTGTGTATTATCAAATCGAACTAAAATAAGATAAAAGAGTTCAGGAAATCTAATAACAGTCTTTGTTAATTTGGCCAAATTTGTTAACACATAAGCGTGAGAGGGCATCAATTTATATGTGTTTGTACTGAAATGACTATTCTGAACCTCTTACATTTAGCTTATGATAAATAAATATGATAAATATTATATTATAATAAAAAACAATGTAAAACTAACACCAAAACAAAGAAAAAACAAACCAAATCTAAATATCTAAATAATAAAAAACTAAACTAAAAGAGGAAACCAACTCTGGAGACTAACTGAAAATAAACCAAACCGAACACAAAAATAAAAACAAACGCAAAATACAAAAACTATTATGAAAATGAAATGCCCAAAATGTCTACATTTTCAACATCATTCTTGTGAAACCCCAAATATTTCAAAGCAAACGAGTGGGACCAGAAAGCATTTCAGCTATGACACATCCAGACTTTAAAAGCCATCCACTCCTCCTGACTCACTGTCAGGTAACTCTGTGATATTTGGGCTGTTTACAGTTATGATGACTCATCCGTCACTGACTGATGAACCACACAAACATTCATCACAGAAAAGCAGGAGGATGTCAAAGTCAGCGGCCAACCGAAACACCGGCACGGCCAAATATTATCACAGTTTCGGCCTATAACAGATATTCAGGTCTGTGAGAACGTGGTGCCAAAAATACTGCGTGTTTGAGTGAGTGTAGGATCTTTATTCGTCCACCAGAGAGCACTGACAACTTCACTGTTTTTAAGACGTTAAACCAGCAGCTCAATGCACAACCTGGTCAAGATAACCACATCTAAATTAATCTTAAATTAAAAAAAAAAAAAAAGAAAGAAATGTACATTTAGGCAACATCCACAGCTTGATTCAAGCTCAGGACTTGAGTCTATTTGTTTTCTATTTACCTGTGTACTGTCAGATCTGCTAAAAGTGGAAATGTCGAAAAAAGAAAAATAAAATAGTATAAAAGGAGTATTTGTGTCTATTTAATTTAACAGTATCAGCCCCAAAAGTCCAGTTACAGTCTACTTGTGAAGCATGTATTTCCTCCATCTGCCAAATATGGTCAAAATGACCTCATCAGGTAGAAATTAGTCAAAATGACAAATTCAGAGTGAAAAGCCCAGAATGACACCCAGAAATAATACAAGTCCTGTTGTTCTGCTCTGATGGCTGTGGGATCAAAAATGTCAGTTTAATGGGTTTCAATGGAGCATTTTTGGACCTGAACAGTCTGAATGTAACTATTTAGTTTCCACAGTGTATTTTAGACTTATTGTAGGAGCTGAGCTGCAAATTCACTGATTACACTCAAATACACAATCTGGACTACATTTATGACACATGCATGATAAAAATGAAAACTGAAAAGTGCTTTTAACGTATCAACAGTCCCTGAGGGTTAATCTGCTCCTGTGGAGTCGGTGCACGTCACCCTGTGCACGGGTTAATGTCAGCTGTTGTATGTTTCTGTCATATTATTTGTGCCTTTATGTCTTTTTCCTGTTTTTTTTTACATTTGCTGCAACACAAATTACCTTCTGGAACAAATAATAAAATGTGAGCCCACAAACAGCATTAGAAATACAGGATTTAGCAACACAAAACTGCTTTTTTCTGTATTTTTACTCATTTTAATCACCACATCTCTTTGTTTTAGAGAGGAACAGACCTCTGTGGATAATTCAGCTCCGGGAAAATAAACACTGAAGGATATTTAACAAGGAGAAATTTTACATGGTTGCACTCTACATCTTCAATGCTAGAGTTCTCCAAATCCCCCTAAATGTTACACATTTCACCTCTGAGAGTCGCCGTGAGTCTGTATCAGCTTTGACAACAAACATAACCTCCTTCTGAGTGAACCTGCAGCTCTGTTCAACGTTTTTTTAGTGTCACGTGTCCCACTTACTGTCGAATGAACTGGACAGCATCTTCATATTTCATCCCACATTCGATCAAGGCGAGCGCCACCAGAACAGGAGCTCTGCAGGGAGGAAAAACGATAACCGATGTCAGTTCAAAAGAACATTTATTTGACCGTCCTTTTCATTCAAAACTACTGTTGGATGTTTTTTTTCTATTATCATAAAGAACAAATTATTCTGGAAGTTTAATCATTTCAGACCAAAAACTTAATCTACAAAGTCTGAAAACGTTTAAATTTGTGACTCGGGTGACTACAGTCTGTATGAAAATCAGACTTCAGCTCTCAGAGGAGATCAGGGAGTGGACATCGAGCTGTTTATGAATCTGACATCAGCTGAAGGCACACGGGATGAAAACAGGACCTGTTCGGCGGGTTTTCGAAACTGAGCAAACACACGGGAAACAATGTGAGTGATTTTATGAGTCACTACGGCAACAAACAGAACAGAAACTGACCGTTTGCATCACATTTTTTGTTTGTCAAACCACAAGAGATGGACATATTTTATGTCAATATTCAGACTCAGAGCTACGACACTGAATAAAACGATCTAAGATTAACAATAAAATCGAACTGTCAGCATTTAATTTCACATAAACACCACAGAGACTTTTTAACACTTTCACAGTAGAGAAAGCCCTCTTTCTTTGGCCATAAACTTAAATTTAAGATTAATTACTTCATCCATCATCAAAGCTGTCGTTCATTGATTTCCTCTCAATCATCTACAAAATAATTGTTTCACTTTTCGTGTGTGAGGATGAACAAACAGAGAGTTTTTATCTGCCACATCACAACCGACAGAAATCACGTGTAAATATGATCCCGAACGATAAGATCATAAGACTTTAATCTCTGTGGAAGCGGGAGCTCACCTCCCCAGCCCCGCCACACAGTGGACAGCGATGCAGCAGCCGGGCTCCTCCCTGAACTTGAGCTTCAGCAGGTTCAGCCAATCATCCACGATCTGGTTGGAGGGGGGAGCTCCGTCGTCAAACGGCCAATCCTGCGGGAGGAGAGCAGAGAGGAAATGATGCCGTGCGCGCAGTTTCTTGGAAACCAAAACAAAAGAAGTGTGAGGGCTGAACCAGCTGCAGGGAAACAAAAATGTTGTTGTAGAGGGAGGGGAGGTCACGGGGTTTTCTGTCTATCGGTGTCTTCATTTCAAAGTTCATCACTCAGTTCTTACGATAAATGACTCACGTAATGTGGAAAGTGATACAATCAGTTCGTGGAAAATACTACAGAGACGAAACTCTCGTCAAAAAGCCTCCTGCTGACATAATGCACTGTGTGCTGCAACATTTACCGATTTATGTTTTAATTAATCAACTAAAAAAATCCTTAAAAACTGTTTTGTTAATTGATTAAATTTTGGGTTCAGCTTCTCAGATTTTCTTTCTTTTTTATATTACTGTGAATTTAATATCTTTGAAATAGGGTTGCAAATTGGAAGCGCTCCTAAATTGATTAATCTGTAAAATTAATGATTAACTGATTAATCTGTATAAAAATGAGTAAATACTTTGCTTATTTCAAACTATACCAAATGCGTTTTATCCTCAGTCAAAACTCACAGAAACATATCGTATATATTCTGACAGCATTTCATAGCCAATTCATGAGTAATATTCACTGACAAAGAACAACATAAGGCAAAAGAAAAGGTATAAATGTTAATAAATAAATGTACACAGGGGCGTTTCTGGGATTTGAGAACATTTAGGGTACTGTTTTAACAAGTTTCCTAAAACTCAAGACAAGTGGCATTTCGGACTTTTTAAAAAAGTTTTAACGCTACATTGAATGAAATTTAAGAGCGATGTTACAGTAGCCAATATTGAGGGAAAAAATCATGTACAAATATCAATTATGAAAGGTTTAGGGAAATTTAAGTTTAAATATTAATTGTAATATAAAATACGACTGTTTGGTGATGTTGATGCCAGAGACATTTGGGAATGTTTTTATGTTACCTATCATCTTTTTGTTTTTGCAGTGTCAGAAAAAAAAATCAGAAAAATCCCACCTCCCATTTCTGAGCGTTTTTAAGACTACTGAAACATTGATTTAAGACATTTTAATGTGAATTGATGCCTGATTTCTAGATTAATTTATTCAATAACTTAAGTTTTTTTAAGGATCTGCAAGAACGCTATTTGAAATAAAAGCCGCTATTTTGTTGCTTTTCATGCACTCTGGCACCAAATTTATATTCAAAGTACAAAAAAAATAAAAAAAATAAAAAAATAAATAAAATGAAAGAGAATCTGTTTATTTTAACTGTTCATTTAAAAAAATGATCAGATTTGGCCCACAGGCGTAATTCAAGTATCAAGTGCTGTAAGGAAACCCAGTGATGAAGCGGACTGCGCGTGTTCAGAAAACTCAGAGTTGGGAGAAAACTGGTAAAAAAATCGAGTTTGGTTTGATGCATCGACAACGATGACGGTTTGTCGACTTGAACTCACCAGAACTTGGATTCCCTCTTTCACCACCAGCGTGGCGTCATAGGTGGCCTCGCAAACTCTCACGACGGTGGTGACTCCGTATTTCTTCAGCTCCTGCAAAAACACGTTGCAGGATTTATAAGAAAATTCTTAAATATGATGTAGATTCACAAGAAATAAAACTTGATTTTCAGTCTAAAATAATTAATTACAGTTAATTTTCTGATAAAATAATTTTCCCTCTTTCATTATTTAAAACATTTCTTTAGTCTATCTTTCCCTAATTCAATTTTGCTACTTAAAAATGTGTAAACTAAACTCCTAAATGCCTCTTAAATCTGGCTGAGTAAATTTTAACATTCAACCAATGACAGTGAGGCTCACCTCGATGAACTTGTTCAGGGTGGCGTTGGTGGGATTGTGGGTAATGAGGAACCTCATGTTTTTGTAGGTGATCTCCACAGGGGCCGGTCTGTTCATACGAGCCATTGTGACAACGTAAAAAAATAACAAAAGTCTTCCACAGAGTAAAAACACTAATGTAAACACTTAGTAGAACTCGGAGGGAATGTCAAACAAAAACGTCCAACGAGCTTCTAGAAACCCAGAAACACGAAATCCTCCGGTCTTCCTCGAGGTTGGCAAAAACGGGGGGAAAACAAAGGCTGCGACGGGCAAATGCGGAAATTTAGGGAGTTAGCGGCCGAAAAAAGGGCGGACAATCAGAAAACAACTCAAAACCCTCTCCTTTGGAATAAAACTAAAGAAAAGGAAGAAAAAAAACAAGGCTGGTTCCACCTTGATTCAGGCCAGGCGGAAGCCGACGAGGGCAGTGTGCAGCGGGTGGAGTTACCCCATCCAGGCCGAGTTGTCGCTGGTTCTGGGAGGCGTCCCGGTCCTGCCAACTTGCCGGGGTCCCTCCTGTGGCTCAAGTGCGTCGGATCGATGGCGAGTTTGGCTGTTCACTCGTCTGCATAGGCAGCGTGCTGAGCCTGGCAGTAGTCCCCACTGCCCTTCAGAAACTCCATAAATGTGTGACCCAGAACACCACAGAACTGCTGCAGGACACAGAGGGGGACAAGGAGGACAAAGACGCTTTAAAAACACGGATTTTAAAAAGGAGACGACACAGAGAGCTTCTGTTGAGGCTCGAGGTGCACTGAACGTGGAAAAACAGCCACTGCTGGTGTCTTTTTGTTATTGTGTATTTCTTGTTTCCATGGACAACACACTGGCAGAACATTTTTGGCAACATCTGACTCTACCACTGATGTCATGGAGTGAACAATATTCAGGATAAAGACTACTACAACTACTGAGAAGAGTACATCTACACATTTTAAGGACATTACATATGATACGATAACACTGTTGAATTTTGCTATAGGGATAATCATGTGATAAGGTATTAAAAGTGTACTCAGTTTTAGGGCTGGGCGATAAAATGATAATTGTCTAAAAATGATGTCCTGACAGTAAAAAACAGCTAAAACCCAAATTAAACATATGATTTAGAAGCAAAAATCAGAAAGATTTTCTGAAATCAGAAAGATGATTTGACTCTTTTAGCATGGCAATCATCAAATTTTTATCATGATAAAATTTTAGCCATCGCCCCTACTAAGTTCTGCTTTTCATGCTGCTAAAATTGTTGTTGTTGTTTTTTTTAAAAGCCTTTATTTCACTGAAATAAACAAAAAAAGCATCTTTAAATAAATAATAAGTTACATTTCAAAGTGCATTTTTTCTGCCAAAACACTGCTTACTCAAAAAAACGCCTGGATGCAATATTGCAATTTTTTGGGACGTGTTTATCTTATAGGTTGACATGACGATAAGAGTCAGAGAAATTTTCTGTCCGTTGACTAAGTGGTAAATCATTTTTCAATCAGAAATCTTGAAAATAAAGCTTCAGAAACATGAAGATTTCCTCCCTTGCCATAATAAACTCTTTAAACTTTTAATTCAACACTTAATCTCACATGTGACACACATTTGTCGTTATTTCTTACATTTTACAGGTCGAAGGATTCACTGGAAAGCCCCGACAGATTCAACAATAACCACAGATAACCATTTAGTCACAGCCCTACTTAAGCTGCTGATGTTTGTTGACATTTCTGCATTGGCACACGGTTGCATCACACGCACACCACAGACACCTTTATGCCCACGTACGAGTAACATCACTGTAATTGTAAATATTGGCCCAGATACTGACACTGCATCTCCGGTTACAAAAGAGCAAAATTACAATTTTTTAATAAAAACAGACAAACCAAAACAAAGAAAAAATACCTGTAAAGTGCTTAAAATACTGAAAGAAAATAAATAGATGAATGAAATATATAATTATGATAATTATAGTCTTTTAGACACTTCCCCTAGCTTTTTCAAAAAACTATTTTCCAAGTCTTCCAATTTCTTGCACATTTTTCACCAAGTTGTTAACTGCTTTTTGACAGAGGCCTCAAACAAAATATGAGGGATGAAGATGGAAAAAATAAAAGGGCAAAAAAATGAGTGTGTTACATAAAGTCACACTGCAGCTCCACGTAATATCTTACCTAATGGCTGCTGGTGTACAATGAGAAGGATGTGTCATTTCTGACATCTAGGCCATATCTGTGATAGCTGAGCTCACCACGAGGCCTTCAGCGGGGCTTAAACATACACGCCGTTATCATCATCATAAATCTGACTCTCTGCCATTTACATGGCTTTGCCCTTTACACTCTTTAGAGAGGTTTAATTCAATGATGCTCAATTTACAGCCGGCGGCCAAATCTGGGCCCTGAAAGGCTGCGGAGTGGCCCCCCAACTATTTTTATAACTGGGAATTGTTTTCGTACTCTTAGTACACATAAGATGCATAAAACAGCATCAAAATAAAACTTGTTTATAAAAAAGTGCCAGTGGAGGATCCCACGCTCTCCCGTCAGAAGTCTTAACTAAGTCCCTTCATGTCCTAAAATACTATAAAGGTCCTAAAATAATGGAAACATCCTAAAATCCTGGAAACATTTTAAGTCCAGAAATGTTCCTACATCCTGGAAACTTCCTTGAATCCTTGACGTGTCCAAAAATCCTAGAAACATCCTAAAATCCAAGAAACATCTTAAAATCCAAGAAATGTCCTAAAATCCTTGAACCATCCTAAAATCCTTGAAATGACCCAAAATCCCCCAAACTAAAATCCTAATCCTTAAATCCTGGAAACGTCCTAAAATCCTAGAAATGTCCTAAAATAGTGTAAACATCCTAAAATCCTGTAAACATTTTAAGTCCAAAACTGTTCCTAGGTCCTGGAAACGCCCTAAAATCCTAGGAACGTCCCAAAATCCAACAATAGACCCAAAATCCCCTAACTAAAATCCTAAACCTTAAATCCTGGAGATCTTAAAAATGTCCTAAAATCCAGGGAATGTCCTAAAATCTCGTTAACACCCTCAAATCTGAGAAATTCCCTAAAATCTGAGGAGTGTCCTCAAATCCTAGAAACGTACTAAAATTCTGGTTATGTTCTAAAATCATGGAAAAGACCTCAAATCTGGGAAATGTCCTAAAATCCATGGAACGCACAAAATCCAATAAATGTCCTAGAAACATCCTAAAGTCTTGTAAACATCCACAAATCCTATAAACGTCCTAAAATCAAGGGCATGTCCTAAAACCTAGAAATGTCTTAAAATTCTGGTTATGTTCTAAAATCATGGACATGGCCTAAAATCTGAGAAATATCCTAAAATCCAGGGAATGCACAAAATCCAATAAATGTCCTAGAAACATCCTAAAATCTTGTAAACATCCACAAATCCTATAAACGTCCTAAAATCAAGGGCATGTCCTAAAACCTAGAAATGTCCTAAAATTCTGGTTATGTTCTAAAATCATGGACATGACCTAAAATCTGAGAAATGTCCTAAAATCCAGGGAATGCACAAAATCCAATAAATGTCCTAGAAACATCCTAAAGTCTTGTAAACATCCACAAATCCCATAAACGTCCTAAAATCAAGGGCATGTCCTAAAACCTAGAAACGTGCTAAAATTCGGGTTTTATTCTGAAACACTAGAAATTACCTTAAATCCTAGAAATGTCCTCAACTCCTGGAAACGTTAAAACATTCTGGTTATATTCTAAAACACTACAAATTACTTTATATCCTAGAAATGTCCTAAAATCCTATAAACATGCACGGGGCTGCCGTGACTGGCCCCTGGCCTCCTGTCATTTTTGAAGAGTGGCCCCTGAGTGAAGCTAGCTGACTATCCCTGGTTTACTCTCTTAAAGACGCTGTCATTAAACGCCTATTTACTGGACATGTTTCCCTCCAGCTTATGCTGGAAAAACTAAAAACACTAAGCTGTTCAAGTATGCTTTGTTAATCCGGTATTTTCCGGCTGACAAACAGCAGCAGAAAATCTTCGCACGGTGAACAAAGAGCAGCGGTTACACCGCAAACAGGGAGGCGATATTAACAGATAAAACGGGTCAGAAGAATCTGAAAATGACATTTAAATGGCTGAAACGTTGCTGGATTTACACTGTACGGCTGTAAAGTGTCCTTTGTGTGCGGACAGACTGGGCGCCATCATTTCACATTTAGAGGCCTGTAGGCGATGCAAGGAGCCGGGAGGTGGACGATTTACACACATTGATTAAAGGCGACAAACACGACGCCTCGTAAAAGCAGCGAGCAGGTGCTTTGTGTTGAAAATCCCGCATAAAATGACAGTAATAATTTTGACTTATCTCACGTAAAAATGCGCCAATTTTATCCGGCAGAAACTTCCGAGTGACTGGCGAGGACCAGCCCGAGCTGCGCATCTAACTTAACCGCCGCTTCCCCTTCAGCACGACGAGCATCACAAAAACCGTTATTTACCCCTAAATAACCGCGACAAACACACCTTCACACGGTTAATGCTACAGTTTGATAAGTAAGAGATTTAAGGGCAGAAGTCACAGATGTGTTGAAGCGGGTTTTGTGCCGAGCAGGCCGTGATTTCACCGGAGGAAAAACGTGAAGGCCAGCTGGAAACGATAACGTCCCGATTTACAACACAAACCGACGGATTACAAACAAGATGGCAGCCGCGGAGAAGACGGTACTTACTGGGATATGCTTACTCATTGAAGATTGTAGCTTAATCATACAGCCGGTCCCCAGAAAAAGGTAAAAATATGAAACGGCTCTCCACCATACAGTCCGGTGCTGTTTCTCCGAGCGGAGCCGAAGTCTCCTGATCCGCCGCGAGGACGCCGTCAGGCTCGAGGGAAGCACGAGGCCCACTTCCTGTCAGAACCTTCAAAATAAAACGGCATTGTTCAGTCAGTACAAGTCTGCAACATACAATACCGCAATTTTGGATTGTTCTAAGATTTTAGGATATCAATATAATTTTAGGATGTTTCTAGGATTTTAGTATTTTTCTAGGATTTTAGGACATAGTCCGAATATAGAGCATTTCTGGCACGTTTCTGGCATTGTAGGACATTTCTAGGATTTTAGGACATTTCTAGGATATAAGGACATATCTAGGATTTGGGGACATTTCTAGGAATTTTGCACATTTCTAGAATTTTAGGATATTTCCCAGATTTAAGGGCATTTCTAGCATTTTGGGACATTTCTAGGAATTTAGCACATTTCTAGGATTTGGGGACATTTCTAGGAATTTAGCACATTTCTAGGATTTGGGGACATTTCTAGGATTTGGGGACGTTTCTAGGAATTTAGCACATTTCTAGGATTTGGGGACATTTCTAGGATTCACTAGGACTTCTGTTGGGGTCCTCCATTGGCATTTTTTTATAAACAAGCTCTATTTTGGTGCTTTTTATGCACTCTGGCACCTGATGTATACTAACAGTACATAAAAACTAACAAACAAACAAATAAAAACAGTATATAAATCCATCTTGGCCTTAATCGGACTATTACTGCCATACAGTAATTGGTACGCCTTAAGCCTTATTTTGAAGAGAAGCCCTGAGATTTCCCGCTATGTCCCGTGTTGAACTGTCTCGCGCTTGCCGCAGCTCTTTAAAACCCCACCCTGAAAATGTGAGGTGTTGTGCCTAGACATCTCTCTGCCTGCACGCTGCACGGATCAGGTGGTGACTGCTGAGGCCTCGCTGCTCTTTCACCTCCTGCAACAACACGTGGACTCCAGGAAACATCCAGAATAACGAGGACATAACATGTGGCACACTGTGTTTATTAATAAAATCCAATTTCCAGAGCTCGCTGCTTCCACTTTGGTCAATCAAAATGTGAATTGTTTAAAGCTTTTGGAAAATACATGGGGGATATATTGTAATTATTTTCTTTTATTACTTTTAATTTTAATAATAATAACTATTATTATTATTAAGCTTTTAAGAAAAATAAACATTTTATCTTCTTACTGTTGTAATTTGCTTGCTTGCGAAAATGTTATGTATTGTTTGTGTTTTACATTGCGTCTCTGTTATTACAGTTTTGCTTTGTGAAGCAGTTTGGGCAGCATGTTTGTCTGAAAGGTGCTATAAAAATACAGCTGAGTTGTTGTTTTTCACAGTTCAAAGGTTTAGTCCACCAAATAATAAAAATAAATAATTAAATTATGCCCTTTTTACTAATATTGCTATCTGGCCATGTATATATCCTGTTGCATTTTTACAATGTAATTCTTGATTTCTTTAAGCTATAGGGAATCAGTGATGCAGTTACAATCTTAAATGATATCTATGGAAACATATTTAGTGTATAAAAATATACAATTTGATGTATTTTAGGATATAGTACATTTTGTGCAAGAATCAGTTGCGACACTTAAAAAAAATTGGGAAAAAAATCACATTGATTAGAAAATACATATAAATGAATAAAATAAAGTCAGACAACTTGAAATAACATAAAACAAAAACCACACAAGATTTGTTTTTTGATATGAATATATCAATATCATAAACCTGCACATTAAAGTTGATGAAGTGAATATTGTGAAGCTGATTTCTGAGGCAATTTAGTCCCAATTAAGTTTACTTTATGAGGTCATTTGATGTTTAAATTCCTGAGTCATCAGTGTCTGAGTCATAAATGCTGAGTCACAAGTCATGACAGCTGGAGATTGAGTACCAGAGGTGTGAGGGCCTGCAGCAGTGTGCAGAAACTGAAGGCAAGACGCAGTATCAATGTAAACAGTGGCAGTGTGGATGTGGTAGCAGTTTAAGGTTCACATTAGCAGCAGTGGTGGTGGTTTTATAAATAAAGACCTATAAAAGCATTTTATAAAGGGACAGTTCACCCCAAAATCAAAAATACATATGTTTCCTCTAACTTGTAGTCCTATTTATCAGTCTGGGTGCCGGAGATATCGGCCGTTTTCTCCAATATATAATGGAAGTAGATGGCGCTCAGTTAGTGGTGCTCAAAGTGCCAAAAAAGAAAACATTTAAAAAACTCAGCAGCTATGTCTCTTTCCAAAAATCATGACACAGTTACTCAAGATAATCCACAGACCTTGTGTGCAATTTAATTTTCTTTTTACTGAACTTCACCCACCAACAGCATCACCATGCATTTATTTTAAAAACCTCCAGAAAAGCTACTAAATGGACCTTGTGATGAGATTAATTTGTCAACATCACTTTTCTTTTTGCTTTCAGACTGATTTTACAAGTATTTAAACCTTTGACTCCTCAGCATATTCTTTTGATTTCTTTCCAAAAAATGGAAAAAAGGGCAATGAGCCATCTGGTGAGAAATGTTTCACAAATTGCAAGAAATTAATAGATTAAAAAAAAAAATGTTTTTGAAAAACTGAAAAAAAAGAAAACTATAACTATATTTCTAATTACCATAAGTACATATTCTAAATAATGTTAAAGAAATTGTTAGAATTCTTCCACATTTTTTGAAGCTATTTCTTGTTTGTTTTTTGTTATTTCTTTTTCTTTTTTCCTTTTTCTGTGCTAATTTTCATTGCTAATTGCATTCTTCCAGTATTTTAGAAAGAAATGAAGCCAATTTTGCTCAGGAACTGAAGCCTGTAAAAACTAAAATAAAGCTTGAGGAGTTCCACGTTAAGCTGCTTCCTTAAGAAAACAGGTTGTTGACTGAAGAGTGGTTTCACTCAGACAGCAGCCCTTTAATGCACGGCCCATCATCACTTCCAGCAGCCTTTGTGTGTTTTCATCTCTCTGGAATAAATACTTTTGCTCCCATATCTTTCTGGAAGCACAAACAGAGCTGCTGAGCTCCGCAGTTTCGCTTTGCAATGACACAAAAGCAGCTCTGAATTGTCCTCGCCGTGCAGCCAATGAGCTCGAAGCAGCTGCAGCAGCTCAGTGTCCTCCAGCGGCCAGCCGGGGCCAGTTTCCTGCCGGACTCCCGCGGGTGTCGGGGGGCAAAAAGAATTTTCTAATCTGTCACCATTGTGCCAATTGTCTATAAAAATTAATGTGCGAGTGACGCTCTGCCTTAACAGGAGGGCTATCAAATTCCAAATCACTGTTCATGAAAGAGTCCAAACAAAGACATGAATGACTCTGAAGATTTGAAGGTAACATCTCCACATCTAACTTTTGCATTTGTATTTTCAGCACAAAAGCGTGAACGCAGCAGCTCCGGCTTTGTGGATCTTTGCATTTGTCTTCCAGCTTTTACTCACAATCATTATAGATTTCTTTGCACGCTTTGGTAACTCATACAAACTTATCCGTCTCTTACCATACTCGTGAAAGACCCTTGTGTGTTTTCCAGGAGGGCCACAGTCGGAGCAAAGACCAAATCGATGGCACGCGGATGAGCCTGAGCAACAGGAAGGGCGTGAGGGTGACTGGGAGACATGTACCTCCGGTGGACTGGAGCAGCAGCAGAGGAGGTCCGTCCATCGTCCACTCTTCCACCAGCACGCCTTTACCTCCAGACACCCCCACTGTGATCTCCATCGGCCCCCTGCCGCACAGGCCCCATGACAGAGTTGACGATCCAAGGTTCGACGAATCTAGTGTTGGGGAAGACTGGTCCACGGAGTCTCAAACCAGGGTGTCTTTTGGCGACATGGGCGTCCCCCGGCAGACCATGGAGGAGCTGAAGACCATCCTGAGGGAGAGTCCTTTGCTCAGTATCCGGGGAAGAGATGATGGGAAGCCGGGGAGTCCGTACACGTACCTCCACGGAAGCAGCAGCAGTGGTGGTGGAGGTGGTGGAAGGCCCGACGGACGACAGGACGATGGAAACCCCCACAGGGTGTTCAGCACCTTCAAACCCCAGTCTGACGCTTCCAGAAGGGGGCCCAGGTCCAGAGATAGCACATCTATTCAGCAGCCTTCCGGCATGGATTCATCCAGCTCACTCAGGGCTGATGCCAACACAAATAGGCAGCCTGGAGTCAGGGCTCACACATATTCAAGCAGCGGCTCCTGGGGAGAGACTGGAGCTTCGAACGCAGGTTGGTGACGATTTGGGTTCAAAGGAAAGAGGACAAACAATTAAAAGATGTCTTGAGTCAAGTTTTGTTTTAAAATCTTGGCATTGTCTCAACTTAGTTCCTGTTTTCACTTGGATTTGACTTGGTCTCAATAATTGATAGATATTGACCTCTTTCACCTTACCTTTTTTTATTTGAGGTCTTTTAATTTCTGTAAATTCATTTGTCAGTTTAGTAAAATTAACTCGGCATTGATCTCCAGTAGAAGTTTCTACATCCCTTTTGATCCCTGAAAAACATTTTGTTGGTTTGGTTTATTGCCTATTTTAAAGATGTTTTCCAATCAGATTTTTTCTTTCTAGGTGGGTTTCCATTAACCCTCAAATTGCACAAATTGAAATTGTGAATAATGGAAACACGTCAACTTTGGAAAAAAAAAAATTTACCATCACATGTGGATGTATTTCAGGCAATTTGAAAAAGCCATGTTATACAAAACTGCAACTGGAACACCTTTTTGTCTTTTCTAGCTCACATGATGCTATGATTATATGCTGGTCAGTAGGAACTGGCTCCCTCATGATGCAGCAGGAGCTACAAGAGCTGTTATTGCATTGCATAGCTCTTTAAAAGCTGAGCGGCTCAACCAAAAGATTTATCATTCAAACATTTTTTACATTAAAAATCTTTACTCAGATTATTTAGATTAAAAAATGTCCCAAGATGCACTGAGTGAGACATTTAAGAGTGTAAAAATCAACTTAGTGCTCTCTGGTGGACACCCTCTGTATTGGTGATCTCAAACCTACTAGTTCAGCAAACAGTAAACAGTATGAACAATGGACATAGACCACTGTAACATAACCCACAGGTTTGTGCACTGCTGTTTTTGAGGCCTGTTTTGGCTGTTGTCATCTTGTTTTTTTTTTTTTTTTGGAGGCAGAAGTGACCATATTTGGACAAGCCAGCCTCAAGTGGGTGATAGAGGAACTGCAGTTTTTGGCACTTCCATGTTGGTTTCAGTTTTCAGCCCTGGAAGGTGTTGCTTCATCAGCATTTCTAGTTTGTAAATCGTTATTGCTCGACATACACAGATACTGATGTATCTGCAATAAGTGGCGGATTTATCAGTCTTGTTCTTGGAGAAAAACTTTTGGGGAATTTTCTAAGGATTTCATTATTATATTGCTGGTCTTGATGCCAATGGAGCTTTGAGCTTTCGAAAGGAAAAATGTTGATTTATGTTGTTTATATGTTTTGGTTGTAAGTATTTAGTTTCTAAGTGTTAAAAGGTCAACTCTCCAATGGTTGTCAAATGTTTTTTCAGACATTTCAAACTTGTCTTCATAGATAACGAAAACGAGGCCATCGAGGTATTTGGGAATCAGAGGTTCATTTCAGCCATGGAGCAGATCAAGCAGCAGATCGCCAGAGAAAACATCAACTTCGTCCGCTTCGAGGCCACCGACCTCCACGGGGTGTCCAGGTCCAAGACAGTGCCTGTCCGCTTCTTCCACGTAATCCCCTCACCTCACCTATCTACCTATGTATCTTGAGGAATTGTTTTATAGAGGAGAAAGAAAAAGAATAAAAATGTGTCTCTACAACATAAGTGTGAAGTTGAGACTTAGGTTGAAGATGTGTAAGAGGAAACAGCTGGCCTGGCTATGTCCAGTAGGAAAGAACCACACCACATCTTTCTCTGTCTATTGTTATTGAAATGTATAAAGCTTGAGAGTGAAAAAAGTACTATTTGAATCTTCTTCGACTTTTCCAAAGCTTTTAATACTCTAAGTCATCCTATTCGTCAAAAACCTTCCCATCTTGGCGTAAATAAATCTGCATTGCTTTGCTTTTCAAGTTACCTTAAAAACAGGAAACAGATTGTCTCTTAAGTCCCAGGAACACAAAACCTAAAAGAACTAGTAGAGACAAAGGCTGTCTGTTGTGTCGCCTCATGTCGCATTTGTTTTGGCCAAAATGTTGAAGATAACAGAAAGACTACAGCAAACAGCTGGATGAAGTCTGTGAGAACGAGGTAGTGGTGTGCTTGAGGACTGTTTCTATCATACATAATTGAAGGAAAAACACAGGTGCTCTTGAAAAAAAGGTCATCAAGAAGGGAAACTGCAGGCACTCATGCACAGAGCATGAACAAATACATTTAAATCAAGTTAAAAAGCCTTTATGCAAAACTTGCATTGGCTACTTGCATTAAAACGATCACTGGTTATGACCAGTCTACTTAAGTCAGTAGGATGCATCATCTTTTTGTACTGTTTTGTACTGAAACTATTTCTTTGTGGACAATAGACACACAGAGATGGTTTGAATGTGTCAAAAATTCTCATTTTTACATTGCTGTTTGTCTATAAATTCAACAAATGTGTTAATTTAGAGGTGTTGGTCTGCATCCTTTAACTCTGGACGGAGCCAGGTTAATTGTTTCCACTGCTTCCAGTCTTTTTGCTATGTTAGGGTAATCACCTCTCAGTTAAACATCCATACTTAATGCACAGACAGAATGGTATCAATCTTCTCCTCTAACTCTCAAAAAGGAAGAGCATATTCCCAAAAATGTGGAGACATAGCTTCATTGTGCATGTCGCATCCACAGGAGAAAGCCGTGTACGGGGTACCGATGCCGAGAAGTTACCTGGAGCTGACCCTGAGCCCAAAGAGCAACGAAGTGGACAACGCCAGCACGGCCAACTTCAGCAGCGATGTCCTGCTGATCCCCGATCTCTCAACCTTCAGGGTCTTACCCTGGGCCGAACAGACAGCCCGGGTCATCTGCGACCCCTGCACGGTGACAGGAAGCCCCCTTCGCACTTCACCTCGCCTGATCGCCAAGCAGCTCCTCGGCCAGCTCCAAAACATGGGGTTCTCCCTGCACTCCTCCTTCACCTATGAATGCTGCGTCCTCGGAGCGCCGGACCGGATCGGACCAAAGACGCTTTTGTTTCCAGCCACCACTCTGCTCAGCAACCACGACCTGCCTTTCTTCCAGCAGCTGGTTGACAGCATGTACTGCATGGGCGCGGACATAGACAGCATCGCGTCTGCAAGCGGCCCCGGCCAGATGGAGATCAACCTGAGGCCAGAGTTTGGGATTGCGGCCGCTGATAGTGCCTTCACCTTCCGCACCGGCATCAAAGAGATGGCTCGTAAATACAGCTACATCGCCAGCTTCTTCACTGACGATGGCCTGTACAACGCTGGCGTGCTCTCTCACAGCTTGTGGGATGCAAACGGGCGACGTAGCCTCTTCCTCAGCAGCGAGAAGGCAGGCGAGCTTTCTGAGATCGGCAGAAAATGGCTGGCCGGGCTCCTCACTCATTCTGCTGCCCTGAGCTGCCTGATGTCGCCCGGCCTTGGCTGCAGAAGCCACATCGCCAAGACGATCAAAGACCCCAAACGAATGCTGTACGCCACATGCGGCTCCAATGATAACAGCAGCTCCTTCAACATCAAGTGTCATGGCGGGAGGGAGACGCACATTGACAACAAGCTGGGCTCCGCCATGGCTAACCCGTACATTGTGCTGGCTGCCACCGTGGCTGCAGGACTGGACGGCATCAGGCGAAACCTGAGCATGGAGAGCGGTCTGACCAAAGCCCCCTCTCAGCAGAAGGACTTCGCCATTCCCGTGAAGCTCGATGATGCTCTGGAAGCGTTGGGGGAGGATCACGTCATCCGCAGCACCCTCGGAGAGCCGTTTGTTCAGTATTTCATCGCTATGAAAAAGTTTGAGATTGAGACCCAAGAACTGGATGACGAGAGGAACAAGTGCCTGGAGTATTTCATCTAGAAATCCTCCAAGTTTTATAATATCAGAGAGACACATCCTTCTGCCACTCAAATAAAAGCTCCAAAAACAGCTTGAATAGCTTTTTTATTTTATATATTACGTTGATATCTTATTCTTATGAAGATTGTAGATATTTTTCATTTGTTTCAAAATAAAGGTTCAAGTACACCCTCAATGTGTAAAGTAGTGTTGTGCAAATTTTTTTGTTGTGTATATATTTTTTAATTACTGTCAAGAACAATACTGATACAACTGTTGCTCTGACAAGCGTGAACGTAAAAGTACTAACTTTTAAATCTTTTTTAAAAAAGAAGTGGCCTGGACATTAAGTAGGTATGCCCAGCCGGGCCTCATATACATACATGAAATGGTCGGTCTTTTCAAAGCACTATATCGTTGCAGGTATGAAACATTTTAAAATCACATTACTTGCAACACAAAACAATGCCAGTGCAATATGTATGAGGAATTTTTTTTGTCATGGATGGCACACAAATTAAGTATGAAAAGCGAGAAAGTCCATAGGGCGCTGTGAGGTGTGATGCATGGGTCAAACAATTATGGACTTTGAGGAGACTGTTGTTCCTGTCCTGTGGACAATCAAAAGTCAGGAAAAGTATTGTGACTTTACAGACTTAACTGCGTAAATGACTTTTACAAAGGTACTTCCGGTATCTGCATAAAGTACATAAATACACTCACATCACTCATGTCCCGTACGTAGTTATTTTAACCAAAACCGAAGTGTTTTTCTTTCCTTTAACCTAAACTGTGACCGTTTCCCATGGATACGGCTGCTCTTGCATTGGCATTGTTTTTGTGTTGCCAGCATGTAACATTGACACATTTCATGCCTACCACCAAATATGCAATAAGAGGCTGTGTTTTGTTAAACATCAGAGGTGGAATTTCTGCACCATTCTCACCCCAAAACATGTGTGAAATTACATGCTACACCCAATCTGTTGCTTTAAAAAGTCTTGTTTTCCTGTAGTGTCATACCCCTTTCCCACCAAAACTAGCACACGGACACGTTTTTCAAACATGGGTAAACCCGCTAAATATCGGCTGCATACCCACTGCCAGTGAACTCGCCGCTGCATCACACGAGTCTGCCTTTCTGTCAGTTCGTGTGGATTTTTTTTGGTGTGTCTGTGTGACATCACAGACAGGCAGTAGAACAGGTAAACAGTAGACAGCAGTAGGAACAGAGGTCTTTTCAGTGGTTTCTTCTCTTTATATATCTATAACCTATTCAGTCTCTCTTTAAAACTTGGTGCAGATGTTTTTGAACCTTGTTTTAGCTGCTCAGGAGGAGATGGAGGGTAATTAGTGATGGTGCATCATTGCATCTTGCAGGTTACAGAGCTGATATTACTACATTTGTCCAGTTGTTGAGTTCTCATCAGTGCCTATCAGACCCGGAGGCGATAAGAACCTGTGTCTACTGCAGAGTCATTTGATCTATGTGTCACACATACTCTCATTGTATTAAAAGCCAGAGGGAGCGGGTGTTTTTTGTGCAATCTCACCCCCCATTAGTTGCTGTTCTGAGGCATTTAATACAATCAATAAAACATCACTGTGATGTGTTTTCAAAGGAACTATTTCTTCTGGAGGAAGTAGATCCAATTTAATATGTTCACAGTGACATCTGTAAAGTCATTAAAGAGTCACAAGAGATCACTCATTAGTCCCAATGAACTTCAAGGCTTCAAATAGCCTTCAAGGCTATTTTCCTTTAGTCACTGTGGTTGTACTGCAGGTTTTGTTTTATTAAACATCTGGATTTCTGTGTTATAGCCGCACATGCTTCAAACACAAATATCATACATAAGCACGAGGACAGCTGAGACATAAATGGACAAAATTATCAAAAGGCAACATAGAGGGGAAAATGTACAACATCAAGCCACATTTGACAAACTATAATTTACAAATTAGACAAAGCAGAAGCAAAATTAAGGGATAAGGATGGTGATACTTTATACATAATATGTATATTATACATATTGTTATGGTTTACAAATCTCATGAAAACAACAAAAACAACAACGATCTCAATTTTTTTGACTTCCCCGTCCTGTTAAAGGTAAATTACAAGTACCTGCTTTAGAGTGACGAATCATACCAGCATGCAAAATGTGAAAATGCATACCCAATACTCAAAATGCATACAGGTTGGCAGGTCTGAAGCTATATCAGCCGTTTAAGCCTTTAACACATGGATTGACAACTGTTGTCTTGTGCTGCATTTAGATGCCTTTTAATAAAATTTAAACCTCTAAAACAAGAGAAAATTCAGTTCGATTTCTTCTAAAAACATGGAGCAACTTCGCGAGAAATGTCCAGCAAACTGCACGAAATAAAATAAAAAAGATTAAAAAAAATAAATAAAAGTGAAAGGTAACTATTATTAGATTACTATTATTATTAGGATTATTAGATATTATCAAAAAATGAGGGAAAAATGTCCAAAAAGCTATAATTATAAGCCCCTTATTATATATTCAAAAACGTTATGGAAAAAAGAAAAAGAAATGATTTCACTTTTTTAACGCACTTTCATGAGGTCATTTTCTTATTGTTTTTCTTAATTTTTTTCTGTTTGAAGTTTAATGGTAAGATGCTCATCGTGCTATTTCCATATTTTTGAAAGAAATCAAGCCAATTTGCTCACGTTTGAAAGGGTTAATACACACACATAATTGTTGGTAGACATATTTATTGTTGGTTTTGGTATTTTCATGACAAAATATATAATCTCACCAGATTTATCCTTTAATACCCCTTTTCCACCAACATGGTACAGGATCCATTCCAGTTCCTGCACCTGACATTGAACTACCTGAAGTATTTTGACCAAAACCAAAAAAAATTATTTGCAGCTGGAACCAAAAAAAAAGAACATATATTCTTGACCTATATTGTGAACCATCCTGACATCATATATTATTTACATATTTTACAGGTTGAAAGGAGACGATGGAGAAGGCAACAATACAGACTTTAAATCTGAAATCACCAGAAAAAAGAGCATGCAGCGGTCTCATTAATAGTTAGTCCGTGCTTGTTTTTGGATAAAAACAAATATCTGTAATAACAGAACTAAAGGTTGCAGGTAATCAATGCTATCCGCCTTCTTTCAGCTACTGTTTAATTCTATTGTGCATTTTGCAACGCCCTCCGTTAATGACACATCCTTGTTTATAATGGTTCTGATCGAAACTGGTGGAAACGCAGGCTGGTTCTCTAAACAGCACCGAGGTTCCAAAAGTCCTGAACGAACTTGATTCAAGAACCAGAAGTAATGTGGTGAAAAAGTCTGAACAAGTAAACTTTCAACACAAACAAACACATGTGTAACAAAACTGTTTTCACAACCATTTTTACAATTCAGTTGACTGATAAAATATATTTCACTCTCTGCAAGCGCTGTCATCGTATTCACTCCACTAAAACTTCATCTGACTGACCTCATTATCATCCTGACCCTGCTTCCCTGTAACACATATGTCAGGGTCATACATGGACACTGATTTAATATCAGACACCTGATGAATCCAACACATTCGCATCCCAAATTGTCACATGTTGCCGCTTTGCAGTGGACCACGTCTACATATTATGTTCTCACTATCCTTCTGCGTCTGGTGTTTACGTTCCGGGAGCGGACGTACTTGTTGAGTGAGAATGGGCTGGAAAGCACTGCAAAAGCGGCGGCGTTTGACGACTTCGGCATCAGAACAGGCTTAATGAATCACATCCTGTGTTTTGCCATCTATGGTGAATATCTTCCCTGATAGGAGCCACATTATTATTCATAGAAAAAATGCATATGCAGTATCAATGTCTCTGTGTCTCAAAATAAGGCCACGTTCAGACTGCAGTCAAATCAGATTTGTTTCTCAAATCGGATCCTGAAGACAGACAATCACTGTCATTTTCAAGAGATCAGATCGGATTTGTTGCGTCAACACATCAGCGGTCTGTACTAACCTATCTGCATGGGTTACTGTGGTAACGACATAGGCGTCAGTGCGTGCGCTGGTGACGCAGATTATAAGCAAAATGGGGATACAACATCTCGCCATCCAAATATTTGCATTGTCAAGTTGCGGTGCTGAACTGGTGCAAATTGCGATGTTTGTAGCTGCACTCATGGCGGGCTCCACCAAGGACGCTCTGATAAGTGATTCGAATGACCAGAGCGTCGGGAATGAAAACACATCTGTAGAAATCCAATTTGATGCACATTTCATACCACCTCTACACGTGGTTTGGATCTGATTTGCAAAAATCGGACTTCATGTGGTTATTTGCTTTTCAGGTTTCATAAAATCAATCTGGATATGACAAAAATCAGATTTGCGTTTGCAGTCTGAACAAAGCCTTAGTCACAAAACAATTAAAGGTCTTCGAACTAAATGCCTTCATTCCTGAGCGTGGCGGCCTCCTTCTCCTCCTACTTGTTCTTGCTTATCAGATTTCCCATTCGCTGCATGAATCTCCCCAGTTTGTTGTCGGTGCCACTCTGCGTCTGAAACATCGGATAGTCGTTCCTGTTCAGGGAGGACGCTCTGTCTTTCTCTGCGGGATACAAACTCGACACCTTCATCGATTTATCCAGAGGGATACTGTCGGTGCTGAGCAAATATTCAAATCGACTGTAGGCTTTCTCTCTCCTGGTCTGATAGACGATCGCTACCTCGTCGTCCAGAGTGCTCCTCGAGCCTCTGTCCTGCTCCGCTGCGGAGCTCGTCTTCTTTTTGCTCGACCGCTGAGGAGTTAATCTCTGGAACGTAGATTTGTGTTTCTCTGTCTCACCGAGAGAACTCTGCGACCTGGAGATGCTCGGCGGGCGACCTTTCTTTGTTTGCTCTGCCGCAGGTGTTTGCGAATGGTCTGCTTTGACCGGCTGGGTCTGCGACCTCATTGACCCTTTTCTGTGGAGAGCCTTCTCCTCCTTTTTGGATGCTTTCTTTTCGTCAGGCGTAAGCATCGAATGTACTTTCTTCCTCAAGGAGTTCTTCCTTTGAAGCGGCGGATCTTCGTGCTGTGTTTGCTTTTTGTCCGTGTGACTACTCTTAGCTTCGGCTGCATGTTGAGATCCCGCTGAAGTGTTTTTTGGGACAGTTTGGGCCTCGCTGGACGTTGACTTCTTTCTCTCTTTGGGAGCAGCTGAGCCGGAGCTGTTGGCCACCTTGCCTGTCGGAGTCAAAGAAAAGACACTGTATTAAAAGCTCCAAGCACATTTTAATTGTGCAAAGTTTCGATCTTCGTCAGGCATTTTTAAATCTTCATGACTCTCAGGTGATTATGATCTGCTTCACTGACAAACAATCCACTCTCAGGGTGAGACAATCGGACTGGGCCAATCAGAGCAGAGCTAACAGGCACTATCTGATGTCTCCATGAAAAGATACCAATGCTATACAAAAAAAAATACTATTTATATAATATACTAGAATATAATATATAGAGTACAACACATCAAAAGTATTTCACAAATCATCCAAAAACACCAATCCTAAAAACAAACAACCGAGAAAAGTACATAGTAAAAGTATGAAAAAATAGAAGAAAGCTAATAAATTATTCTCCAAAAGGAGTTTGGAAAATACTGGCACATTCAGTCGTGCAGTAATCCAGATTTTGTGTTTTGACAGGAGGACAACACAAACAAATAAAAGAAAACAGGGAAAAAAAGGGGGTTTGCATCGTCATTAAACTTTTCGGAAAGACAAAAAATTCAATCAAAGTATTAATAAAGGTGAAAACAGATCTATCAATCATACTTAGGAAAAATGTTTCTTTTTAAAAAATATAGCCAATTACGAAAAGGTTTAACCCTTTAACACCTGAGCCATCATCTGTTTTCTATTACTGAATTTTGATGCCTTTAACAAGCATTTTGACTCGTGAAACCTCAGAAAACTGGTTTGATTTCTTTCAAAAACACACAAAAAACATAATGAGAAACTTGGCAAAAACTATCCTTCAAACTGCACAAAAATAAAATAAAATAAATGAATAATAATGAAAGAAATAATAAAAGGCGACACAGAAATAATAAAACA
This sequence comes from Plectropomus leopardus, assembly GCF_008729295.1. NCBI lineage: Eukaryota > Metazoa > Chordata > Actinopteri > Perciformes > Serranidae > Plectropomus > Plectropomus leopardus. Next base: position 1,189,445 of record NC_056466.1, read on the forward strand.
AGAAAAAAATATCCAGAAAAATATATTTATAGTTCTCTTAATTATATATTTAAAATTGTGTCACTAAAAGAAAGGAGAGAAAAAAGAAAATTATAATTTTGATAAGAAAAAAACATTTTTTTTTGGCACTTTCTTAAGGTTATTTAATTTTTTTTTTTGTTTTGTTGTTTGCTTTTTAAAAAAAAATATTCAGTAATTTTCTTCTAATGTCTTATCAATTTCTTGCTAATTTCGGGCCATTTTATTATTAAGTTGCTTGCCGGCCTCTGATGTTTTTTGAAAGAAACCAAGCTAATTTTCTTAGGTTTCAAAGGGTTAAACTCTTGGTTTCGGGGTGAGAGAGTACTTGCACGTTGCTTTGGACCTCACCCGTAGAGCTGGCGCTGTCTTTGGCTTGATCGTGGCGCCGTGATTCTGCAGGTAAACTGGATTTCACGGAGTTCTCCTTTGGTGCAGGTTTCTCTTCTTTCTGAACCTCCTCATTTCCCTCTTTGAATGCAGCCGAGTCCGAACTGTTGACTCGTGAACCCTCTTTCTCTTCGGGATCTCGGTCAAAGACTCCATCGTTCTCGGGTGCTGGAGACCGCTGGGCTGCAAGTGTGCGAGTTTGAGCGTCGGATCGGTTAGTTTCATGTCTAAATCTGAGGTCGTCCTGGAAAGAGGCTCGTGCCAGTCGTACGTCTGCATCGTCTTCCGATCTGGAGCCGCCGTGACATCGTAATGTGAGGCAGAGCGGACGCCGTCGGTGAAAGTTTGTGGTCTTATGTCGCCGTCTTTGTTTGTCTCAATGTCTTTGTGGTTTGTTGGTTCCAGACCGTTTTGAGCATTTGGTCTAACTCTGCGACACCCTGCCTCATGTCCAGACCTCTTAACGAAGACATATATTTTGATCTGTCCAGAAACATGGACCTCAGGGACTCTTGGCTCTGCCGGAGATTGGCGTACTCCTGCAGACTGAGCCTCTTCTGCCTCATTTCCTCCATCCTGGACTTAATGTCCCTCGACCTGCTGTGAAGCAGCTGCTCGTTTAAGCCCGTGTGACTACTATACGGAGACGCCAACGGGATATCGCGTCACATGATGCATCTAAAGGGTCTCTGTCGTCAAAGTACGCGTCTATTTTCCACCTGTGGAGCGAAGTTTCGGAGTTGAACGGTATCAGATTCTGGTCTGCTCCGTAACGAATCCGGTGTCGAAGGTGCTGCTGAGACAACCTGTTTGTCAGCAGCATGTCGCCCGCCGCCGCCTCTCACGTTAAGTCCAGTCGCCTCGGGAGGAGGGATATCTTTGGTCCCCATCCTCAGCCGAGTCATGGAGTTTAACTTCTGCAGCTCTCCGCCATAGCTGTGCCCTCGCACCATATTCACCGTGTCCAGACAGTGAGATTGATGCAGCCTCTCCTGCACGCTCAGGCCCCTCGTCATGACGGCGGCGTTGTTCAGCCTCTCATCTGAGCGCTCCTCATGCCGTGCATCACTTTGGGTCTCGTGTGGATTTGGTGGAGGGACAGCTGGCTGGAGTTGGGGCTCTGCACAGGCACGGTGTCTCTCAGGTACAGGGCGGGTGATTTGGACAGGACTGCAGGGACGGTGGAGCGAGCGTACAGCCTCCGAAACTCCTCGTCATAAGTGCTAACCAGCTGACCTGTGATCACCAGAACCATGCTGAGGTTGATCTTCTCAAACGACCACGTGAAGCTGAAAAAGAAAGTGGCGACACGTTACCAAGAATACCCAAAAAACACACCGACGTATCATCTGCTGTCTAATGAATCTTAGCTCTATGAGGCTAAATTTGATTGATCGATTGGTGGATGTGATGATATTATCGGTAGTAGTCTGATTTTGAAATTCACATTTTGTGAGAGATATGAGTGTGTGCGGGTCCAAAGGGTTAATCTCCCATCTGCATAACAAATTAACCTTACTAATCAAGAAACCCGAGCTTTGAAAAGTGTCAGAGAATGAATGCAGGAGCTGACTCACCTGTACGTCCCGAACATCACAGTCTGACAGTCCACCAGAATGAAGCGCTGCTCCAGATCTCCACGAAACTTGACTCCGGACCGACACTGATACTGCTGCCCCTGAACCGTCCGAACACGGATGTTCTGATGGAGAAACGAACACCAGATTAGAGACATCAGAGAAAGGGAAAGAAATAGGCTCTTTTTTTTCTTTTTTTGCATTTACTTTAAGTGAGCAGTTGTTTGCACAAGTGCGTTTTAAAATCAGTACATTTATTTTCTCAGTGTCTATTTACACACACTATTTACACATTTATTTAGAAGAGTCACACTGCAGCTAGACTCCACTCTGAGCTGTTTTTCAGCTCGAACTCGGCACATGAACGCATCAAGGTCAAAGGCGGCGAGGGTTAATGCAGCGAGGTCATGTTTTCGGCTTAGTGCTAATTAATTTTTATATATTATATCAGATTAAAACGGTTAATTTATGAGGAAAAAGTCAGAAATATACTGCCAGAAAGTCAGGTCTTTCTCTGATTACGCTGCACGCTGTAGGTTAATTTTTTTATTCAGATTGCAGATATTTGCACCGTAACTCCAACTTCTGCACAACTGCACAATCCCTCCATTACACCTTTATCAGATACATTTTGTGTTCTTTATATTCTATTTTTATTTCATTTTATATTTTAAATTGCTTATATATTTTTATCTTAGGTGTTATACTATTTAAATTCATTTTTATTATGTTATTTTTATTCATTTTTTTTTACGTTAAAAACAGATCGTATGAATGTTATATTTCAACCTTGCCAGGACGCCCAGGGATATACATCCAAATGTAAATAGTCGAACGGCCCCACTAAAAATATAAAAGTCTTTCCACTGTACGTAAAAAAAACCAAAACAAAAATCTGTGTTTCTATGATAACACTGTGAGAATGATCCACAAAAAAACTGTAGTGTGCATGCAGGGCCAGTAGTTGGCGGTGTAACCTTGTCATGACGCGCCATAAAAGAGCATCACATGCATCGCCAGTTTACAGTTACAGCTAAAGTTTGCATTTTCAGGCCCCCAGAATTGCTGTTGTCGTGTGAATGAAAGGTCAAACTGCACCATGAGTTTAACTTTTAATGTAAGAAGTGTTGCCATGTAAACGGCTCCCAAAACTGTCAGCTACACCTGCGCTCAAAGTTCTCCCTTAACCTTCATTTAACACAACTTTAACAAAACTTTTAATTTTAATATTAAGTATATCAATATAAAGATGTGTTTTGATACAAAAAAATCTTGTTGTAATGTTTTTTTATAAAGTGAGATCTGCTTGATGTTTTGTAATATGACCTCGACATCAGTTTTGCTTTTTCTGTGTATTTTCTGCATAAATAAATGAATTGTTGATTGTCTACTGTTTGACCACACTGAGATGTTGACCCACACCTGCCGCCACAGAGCTCGACGGTCTATTGGTTTGCATTACGTATAAATATCAGTCTGGTTTCATCTTTTCAAACATTTGACCTGAAAAAGATCCAAGCAGGATTGAAATTTTGTCTTCAGTAAGCTTGTGTGGCGTGGAGTAAACGTGGCGTTTGCTTTTACAAACTCTGCGTTCACTGTTACGACTTTGACACAACTCAAGTTTTTAAAGTCTTGAGACATCATCGGTTTTTGGAAGGACAGGCGTCGCATGAGAATCTGAATCTGGAATGTGACGCTGCCTGTTTGAAAAACCAGCCGGGCATGTGCAGGAAATGTTTCTGCCTAATTACACAGAGCTAATTTAAGATGCAGGATTATTGGCTTGTTTGAGTTTAACTAGTTTGGTAACTGTCAATATGACAACACTGATTTATGCATTATTTCAGATATAGTTATGTCTTCTAACAACATGTGCAACCATGTAGAGAAATGATAAAACACGGCAGGTCTTCATTACAAATTTTTGCAAAACTTAAGTGATATTTTTAAAATGTTGATAAAACATCATTGCGAGATGACTGTTTTTCCAGTAACCATGGTGATGGATGTTCAAAACATTAGCAGGTTTATGTGTTTTGCAGCCGTCATTATTTCCAGTCAAAGATCGCGCAGGCGTGTTATGGAGCCCCTCATACGTTAGAAAGTAATAAAGAGCGCCGCATCTGGTCGCCCGAACCAGCTGAGCTGAGGTTTAATGACGCACAAAAATCAGGCCGAATAAACTGGCCTTTACATTAAGCGAAATATTCAAGAGCAAAACTTTGTTTTTCTGCACCAAAGTTTAGCACAATCTCACTACATTTATTCGGTACCATCTCCGGAAACTTTGGAGGTTTTGGGGGTTTAAACGGTGTTTGGCTGCTCAGTGTGAGTTTGCACTCAGTGACCGACCGGTTGAGTTAGGTTTAAGAATTTAAAATGTGTCCAACAAACAAACAAGTCCATCATCAGTCTGAGATAATAAGCACACGCACAGGCTCAGAAATCCCCGGCAAACTCTGTCTGCACATCACATGACTCCTCTCGTGGTTTTTGGGCTTTTGTTTGATTTATGCGTCAGCTCCTTTTTTTCTTATAAAACATGATGAACTTTTTTGACCTTTTGTTCTTTCACTGCCGTGCAGGAAAATGACCTAAAACACTCAGTAAAGGTGTAATTTTCCTTTAAATGAGATGCATTTTTAAGCAAATTCAAAAGAAAGTAATTCTGGGAAATTAGGAAAGTAGAGCAGCACTTTCTCCGGTTATCCTTTACCCATAGCCTTAACACACACACACACACACACACACATACACACACACACACACACACACACACACACACACACACACTCCTTGTGATACTCGACAAGATCAAACCTGTGTGTCAGTTTCTCTGAGGCTGCTATTTTGATGTGGCTACTGGCTAAGCAATTTGATCACAAAGCCGTCAGTGTGCTCGCTGTGACGACTCGCTGTTTGAACTGTTGAATCTGTCCTGATGCTGCTGAACCGGAAAATCCGGCCGCTAACAGATCTGTCCCGCGGCTGCCGCAGCTGTCTCGTATGATAATGACAGGTAGAGACGCACGCAGCGGGGAAAAGCTGGTAAATGACAGCGTTTCCACCGGGGTGTGGAGCAAATGTCAGACTTAATCCACTTAATGCTCCTGCCAATAGAAGAAAGGTCGTGCCACAAGCAGGAAACATTCCTTTATTTGCTTTTTTCTTGTTGACCCTTTGTGTTTGCATTTGTTCTTGTTTTTTTGTTTGACTTTAGATCTGTCTCTGTTTGTCGATGTTTATTTTATTACTTCCTGCCTCGTTTTGTCTGTCAAAGCACTTTATAAACATCTGATGCAGCAGGAGCCACAAGAGCTGTTACTGCATCTCATAACTCTTCAAAAGTTGAGCGGATAATCCCGAAGTTTTGAATCCACATTTCCTCTGTGAAAACGTGGACTATCAGCTCCCAGAAATCCCTCATACGTGGCCGCTCCCACGTATGAGGGGGTCGCTTTTCCATCATGGCTCCATAACACGCCTACGTGGCCTTGGATTGGAAATAATGACGGCTGGTGCGGTGGCTGCAATAGAAATAAAGCTGCCAATGTTTTGTACATCCATCGCCATGGTTACTGGGATGTTATCACCAGAGGAGAAGTCGCAGAGCATCACTCATCTCGCAATTGTGTTTTATCAACATTTTGAAAATATTGTCAAGTTTTATGCACAAATCTTTAATGGAAACTCGCCTCGTGTCTGCCGACACGGCGGCCATCAAATCCAAAACAATTAAAAACGGTGAAACGGCCTTTTCTTTGACACTGTTCATGTCTTGGTGTTGTGTTTTGGCAGCGGCGTATTCGTCTCACCTTGAAGTCTTGGATGTTGATGCCCACCCTGTTCGCCATGGTGAGGAAGCCCCTGAACTGGGAATGATCCAGGAGGATGTAGACCACCACGCCCCTCAACGTGGCTGTGATGATCTCTTTGAAAATGTCGACGTCGGTGAACACGTCCATCGCTATGGCAATAATCTGGAGACGTAACAAACATTTGGAAAGACGATTAACATCTGAGGAGATAAAGTTTGGACTTTAAAGACGTTTCAGTGACAGGGAGGAGCTTCTGTGCCGGAGAGGTCATCAGAATAAAATGCCGACATTGTACGTGTCTACAAACCGCAGATATGTTACATTTCTATGATTCCTATGTATCGGATCAACATTTTTAATGTTATATAAACAGACTTTGTCGTCAGGAGGTGTTGATGTTAGATGCCGTGATAACTCTGTGAGACACATGCCAACCTGCAGACCAACATACTACAAAACGGGTTGTTTTTTAGCGATTTGTTTGTTTGTTTGTTTTTACTGAGACATCTTCTGTTACGACAGTGCCACAAAAATATATCTTTTTTTATTTACAAAGACAGAGACACAAAGCAGAGTTTTGTTTTTTTTAACTGAGACATTGATGCCTTTCCTGCCAGGATGATGCACAAAAACGTTTGTTGTTGTTGTTGTTGTTGTTGTTGTTGTTGTTGTTGTTGATTTTTCATAGAGACATCACTGCATTTGGTTTCCAGGAGGATTGTACCAGTTATTGACATGCCAGCTACATAATAATGTACAAATGTAAAATATCGGTTTGCAGAAACGTACAACACAAAACAAAACAAAACAAAACAAAACAAACAACTTCTGGCTGCATGGAGAGTGTGAATGAATAAATGAGAGGATCAATAAATATTAATATATGAAATTATTATTTGCATGTACGCACAAAACCCAAACACACTGCAAATGTAATCACCTTAATTAGATCTTGAAGGTTAAAATGTAGTTTTTTGGGGGGAAGATTTAATGTCTTGATTTTTTTGAAGAACAGGGAGGGCTTTTAAGTTTTTATTTTAAGAGTTAACCCACCCTTTTCTGGTCTGATGTGCATCTTTATGAGTGAAATTATTAACAGGACACATCGCAGCATGTTGTATCTAATAGATGTTCTGTAAATTATGAGGAGCGGTTCTCTGAGGAAACAAAAGCACGACTGAAAGTCTGAGTTATGGAGTCATTAATGCACCGAGCAGCTGCACAGTGAGCAGTTATTTTCAGATGCTTGATATCTCAAGAATAAAAGTCCATTTCCTGCACACACACTCACACACTCACACGCCCTGTTGTTAATGGTGAGTTATTAGTTTCAGCTGTGGAGACGGCGAGCCGGTGAAGCTGAACCCCGAGAACATTCAAGCCGAGACACGTTGGCGGGTTGATGCCATGCGTCTGAAGGTGAAACCTTCATGGTAACCTTTTCAATGAAGAGCTCATTTCACAGCACGCAAATGAACTTTTCTTCTCTCTGTGAGGCTGAGCACAGAGTGTGTGTGTGTGTGTGTGTGTGTGTGTGTGTGTTTGCAGTAATATACAGTCTGTTGTTTAAATGTTAAGATGTATTTATCTCATGCTGTGACAACCTGCTTCATTATTTATTTTTTCAAAATGAGTAATGACTGATAACTCGCCTCAGGTGCTCAGTTTTTCCTGCAGCTCTGCCAGCTGAGTTTGATTGTTGTAACTTCAGTAGCTGCTGGATACACGTTTACTACACAAAATGACTGCTGCTGCTGAAACTTTCAGCTAATGAAAATCTGCAGTACAGCTGGGCAGTATACACGTATTATATCAATACTGTGATATGAGACTATTTATTTATATAGTTTATTTGAGGCACAATGCGGATAAACATAGTGACGGATATTTCTCGTATAGAGGTTATAGCTGTTGCTAGTTTCCGACTCCTGTCACTATTTAGGCTTTTAGTAAAGAAAAAGAAGAAAATAAAGGAGAAAAATCAGGGTTACATTAACAGCTATGGCAAAAATAAGACAAAAAGGTGAATATTTACATGAAAATACATAAAATATAACATGCATTTACAGTTATGAAATAAAATAAAATGAAAGTAGACATCTCAGATTTTGGATAATGTTATCAGGGGTGCAGCACCGAATTTTGGGTCCTATGAAGTCTCTGTGGGTCCCCCGTGCTTCCTTTCATGATGCATGTCTCTCTCACGCACCTTTCATTTATTTTTATTTTTTCTGTTTGCTTTCTTGTCCTTTTCTGTCTTTCTTTCTTTTCTTTTTATCTGCTGTTGAATCACAACAAGCCGTTTTTAAGTTTAACTCAATCATCGGGTTCATTTTTTACAGATTTAACAGTGAAAAAACAGAAAACGGCGTGATTGAGTGCTCATCGTTTTAGCTGGATGAGGGAGCGAGTGCAGGACGGAGCAGGTCTGACCTGCAGACGACGGGCGGCTGCGTTTTAACACGTGTGATCTGACACACGCCTGCCGAGCTCCACAGGCTCCTGCATGACTCACATCGAGCGCATCTCTTCAGATTTTCAGATTTGTTTCTGCACGTTTTATTTGAATGGAGCGGTCCTCCTCGTAACCGTAAACTGTCTCAGAACGATTATCAGATGACATAATTCTTTCCCGGGAAAACATTAGGAAATGAGAGATTATTAAAATAAACTGTTACCCTTTGATTTGCTGCCCCAGTCCCCAGAAAAATATGGAGCTGGTCATCTGTGTTAGCCATAGGGGGGAGTGGATCTCCCAGCTGCAAACTTTTAGAAATGTTTCTGATGTGAGTCTTCACTGTGTGAAACTATTGCAAACGTAGTCAGAGATATCGAGAAGAACAAATTCCCCTGAAAATCGAGAACATTTGCATTTGTCTTCCCCAAAGAAAACAACAGGTGTGGTGTGTATTTTATTGTTCCCTGAGGTCCTGCCTTTGCTTTGTCTTTTGTTTTTAAAGGTGCTATAGATAGAAAATCATTATTATAATCATTTCTGCAGATAAATCCCCCTAAATGCTGCACGCCGGGGCTTTCAGCGAGGATCTGAGTGCCTCTCGCGTGCTGTGTGTGCAGAGAAATATGTGGTGTGATGTGTTTTCTCCTTTAAGAAAGCACGCCTCTCACTGTGTGTTTGTTGTGCAGATTATCCTCTATTGTCCATGTGCTCCGCGTGTTAAATATGTGCACAGCACAGACAGGAAGATGAATCTCCACTCATGTAACCTCAGTGACAGATCAGATGACCCTGAGATCACCTTTTCGCGTGTTAACGCGTCACTTCCTCACCTGCCTCGCCTCCTGGATCTGTTTACGAATCACCTCTTTGATGGTCGGCGTGTTTTGTCTCGGCGGGTGGAACAGCAGGCTGATGTTGGTGTCCACGCCCTCCAGCGACACGTCCGGCCAGCCCAGGTCCAGGTCGGGCACCTCCTCGTCCGACTCGGTCGGGAAGTAGGTGGAGGGGCTGGGCTCGTCTGTGACCCGTTTCCCCTCCGAGGAGTCCTCGTCGTTCTCCACAACCGGTAACTCTGCATTTTCCAAAATGAACAGGATCTCCCGCTCTGACAGAAAGTGGCTGATCTGCTCGGCTCGGAGGAACTCCTCGTAGGCCTCCTTGCCTCCGCAGAGCAGGGCGTAAATGGCCAGGCGGTAGGTTTCTCTGTAATGAGGCTGGACGTAAAGCAGGACGTCGTCCTCTTTCAGTGAAGACAGGCAGGACAGATTGGACTCCATGGATCCGAGTCTCTCTGTGCAGCAGCTCTCTGGTTTACCTTCAGTGTGAAGAAATGTGTGTTAAAATGCTGTTTAATAACTCTGAAACCTAAATTGCAAACACTCAAAAAGAAGGCAGTCCTGCAAATAACAAAAAAAATTAAAAAATTAAAAAGTGACAAGAAAATGACCTTAGTTGAAAAAAACAAAAAAAAAAGGAAATAAAGCGGGAAAAATTATTAGAAAATCATCAAATAACTAGAAAATATATATATGTATATATATATTAAAAACATATAATATTATAACTATCTAATAAAGGTTATAGGAAAAGTTTTGGAAAACTAAACATACTCTAAAAGTTTTGGAGAAGAATGGAAATGTGTTTCACAGACTGGTATAATAACACACGATGTGTCCAAGAACAGTCGGAAAATTTGAAAATCCAACAGTAATTTCTTTTTTTCAGTTTCTGGCTGTGATAAATGGTTTCATTTTGGTGATTTCTGAGGGAAATATGTGCATTTTGAGGCATGTTAAGAAGAAAAAAGTGGAAGTATCTTCTTTAAAAATTGTCCCAAAAAAGAGAACATTTTTATGAAAAGAATAAAAATAAATACATTTGCCGAAAATGTTTTTTAATCACCAAAATTAAAAAAAAAAAAAAAAAAAAAAGGCTAAATGTTTTCTTTAAAAAATGGCAAAAGTTTTTAAAGAACAAAAATTGTCATGATATTTTCTTTAAAAATCGCCCAAAAATTTCCTTGTAATTTTCTTTCTTTCTTTTTTTAATTTTTTTTTTTTACCAATTTCTTTTCTATTTTTTTTGGATCATTTCTTGGTCAGCTGCTCATTGCCTTCTTTCCATGTTTTTGAAAGAAAAGCCAATTTGCTTGGGTTTCACAGGGTTAAACTACAAAGAAGCAGAGACACTTGAGAGCTCACTGACAGAGAAAAAGCAGTTTACATGTAAAGTGTGAAAACCTGTCTGTCAGGTGTGATTCACCACAGGTAGGCTTAGGTAAACAGCACAAACATGTGAGGACTTCTTCATTTAGTTATCGCTGAATAAAGTGATGAAACAGATCTTAAACTTACTTCATGACGGTGAAATAGTCCTCTGCAGACTCCTGAAACCTTAAAGAAACAGCTCAGACAGCAGTTAAACCCTCCGGCCAGCCTCGGTGTGTGAAGCAGCAGCAGCACTAAGGTGTGGATTTGAACTGTCGATGCAAACCAACAGCTTGTTGTACCTGCCCTCACATACTGTCAGCAAGCACCGCCCACCTCAGCTCACCTGGTGTCAGGAGCAGGAGCAGGTTTGTTTAGCTCCTCAGTCGTCGGCCGGTCCGTCTGAGCCTGGATACAAGAAAACATGCGCACGTTTTTACTTCATTCAGCTGCAGCAGGAATCGTGTGACCTCCTCACATACACCACTGATCGAACTGCAGTCAGCAGGAGAAAATGTTGGCATTAAACGTTTCTGCAAACATGTAACATTTGTACGTTTCATGTGTATCATATCAACGTTTCCAAGGTAATGGAGCATATGAGCCGACTTTGTGGCGTGACACCCAGATAAGATGCACTGTTCGAGACCAAAAACAGCTAAATCAGTCATTGTTTTATCGAGCCGTTCCAGCTGCTTTTTAGCCGCCAAATGCCGGTGTTTTTGTAGCTGCATTTTAGCTGTAGCTGCATTTAAAGCAGATTTTTCAGAATTTGTTGGTGCATTTTTCGCCAAGATAGTACCACAAAAAGATGTTTTTTAGATGAGACATAGCTGCTTTTCCAGTATTGATAATGCCACAAAAAAATGGTTGCTTTTCTCCAAGCACAGCGTCATCACCTGGTAAAGAGCCACGAAAAGCAGTTGTTTTTCACAGTTTTTCAACATGCCATCGCTGCTTGTTTTAACGCCCCCGATTGTCCGCCTTAAACACTTTTTTCTTTAGCAACCCCTTGTTGCATTTCCACCAGGGATAGGATATTTTTTAATGAGACATACCTGCTTTTCCAGCGTGGAAACTGCAGCGAAAAGCAGTTGTTTTTTGCCATGGCTGCTTTTTCTGCTGGGTTAGTGCCACAGAAACTGGTATTTTAAAACATGGTCATTTTCTGACCGTAACCAAATGCTTTTTGTACCTAAACATACCCACACAGTATTGGTAAATGCAAAGTTTCAATGAATCGGATACAAAATAATGTACAAAGATGTGCAGAAACGTACAATGACAACATTTATTCTGGTGACTAGGTTAGTTCAAAAGTTTGTAATCTTAAAAGCCTGATTGCATCCAGTCGAGAGGTTTATATTTCTGAAGCGTCTTTCATGCCGTAAGTTGTATTGTTTGTTTCATACATGTTCGTGATTATAGAAGAAACAACCATCGATGTAACAGCTGATTACAAACTTTTCAACAGTTGTGTATCTGAGGCAGAAAGAGATGGACCACAGAAGCACAAGGAGGATGATCAGTAAAGTTTATTGCCATCACAAAGCTTTGGGGGGAAACACAACATGTCAAGACAGACGGACGTCTCTGGCACAGAGACCGGGGCAGGAAGTGAATTTCTTTATCCACCGGATCACTAACCGGCATCTTTATGACGAGCTACCGGGAACCAAAGCGGCTGTTGAGGAAAATGTCACCAAACCAGAGCAAAAACAAAAAAAATAATCTGGTTTCTGGTGTTAATTTTCACGTCAACATAAATCCAGCTCTGCACCAGCAAACTCAGGTCATCCAGGTTATTAAAGGGTAATTCCCGTGTTTAACAACTGTGGTGTTTTTTTTTTTAGTTTTCTTCTTCTTTTGTACTCACCAGGTAAAATTTATCACACCTGAAATGTTGGAAACAATGCGCCAGAAAATAGAAATAATCTGCACGGTGACAGATGTTTACAACGGACAGTTTGAGTGATAATTTTAACGTTTGCCTTTGTTTTCTCTGTCAAATGTGTTTGTCTAGTGTGAGTTTGTTTTCTTGACCTCTCTTTAGAGACGTCACTGGCCCTTTTTTACACAGAGACCGGGCATTTTCACAAAAAAACAAACAGCAGCATCATGACGCTCCACTGAGTGATTTTAGACAGTATGCCGGCATCAAGGAAGCAAAAAAAGGTGCAACTTTAACACAACAGTGTCGGGCCTCTTGTGTGGCATATAACGAATGTGTCATCACACCCGTCCCGCTCACGATGCCGTCACCAGCTGTCCCTTTCACACAGACTTCATTTGCTGTTTTTATCTCTGTTGCGGGCTCAAAACCTCAAAACCACAGTAAGAGGTCGCGATAGTCTCGCCTTAAACCGCGGTGTAAAAGTGGTCACTGGTAGACCTGAAATTGTGACCCAAGTTGTAATAAACAGAAATGATCCTTTAATGAAAAATGTGTACAGGCTTTCCACTAACGTTTGATAGTGGAAGGTGCAGCTTTGAGCCTAAATATCTGCCCTTTTTTTTTTTACTTTTTGTAGTTTTTGCGCCCTTTTCCCAGCTGTGCAGAGTTGAATAATATGAAATTAAAACGTGTTTGTTAGCAGCTGCTGTAAAAGCCCTTTATTATATATCCTGCGACTAGTTCTCATAAATTATAGAGAACGCAAAAAACTCTTTGCCCGTTTTGTGGAAGTTGTGGAACTTTAAACAGCGACTACGTCTAAATAAACTTTATCACCTCATGGTTTCACACTCATGCTATAAATCCGCTTATCGTTCCCCCCTTCGGACGTCACCACCGTCGTTTACTTCCGCGGTGGGGTCGGAGACTTCATGAATCTGGGTGGGGTGGGGGACTTGGCGCCGCGAGGAGTCGGGGACTTCGGGGTCGGGGGGAGATTTGGGGACCGGGGTGGGTGGAGGCGGGGGTGGAGGCTGGAGTTGGGCTCTTCATGGACGCCGGGGTCTGGGCCTTCGGGGTGGGGGTCGGGGTCTTGGACGGGGGAGCTGGGGACTTCGGCACAGGCGTGGCGGCGGGGGCGTGGCGGCAGGTGTGGCAGCAGGCGTTTTGGGCTGTCCCATTTTGGGCTCGGGAATCTGCTCGCCGTGCCTGTAGACGCTGACGGTGATCTCGACGAACTCGCCACCGTACTTGTTCCGCACGTTGATGCTGTACTTGCCGGAGTCGTCGGGGGTGACTTTGTTGATGACGAGGCTGGCGAACTTGCCGCCGTCGAACGTGACCTTGGTGTGCTCGGTGCAGGCGACCTCCTGCTCGTTCTTGAACCAGGTGACCTCGGGGGTCGGCTCGCCCCACACGGTGCAGGTCAGGCTCAGAGACTGGAGAGAGTCGAGAGTCAGCTCAAGTCAAACTGTTTTCAAAATGTTTCTGAGAGCGCTGCAGCAAAACAATTCAAGCTCCCGTAGTGCAAAATAATCTCACAATTTCCTGAAAATGCAATAAAATTTGCACTGACTGAAAATTAAATAAAACCCAATAATTTAAATTCACGACCAAAAATGTCCAGATTGCCATTTTAACGGGACGTTTTTTTTCTTTTTGAACTGATGAAATAATAATTTTGACAGATAAAGTAATAATGCTTTTTTCTCTTGTTAATGATCTTTACATACATATTTACATTTCTCAGATGATTTTAGGATATTTCTAGGATTTTAGGACAGCTCAAGGACTTTAAGACATTTATCCAATTTTAGGATGTCTGAAGGATTATAGCACAATTTTCAGATTTAAAGATGTTTCTGGGATTATAGGATGTTTTTGGGGGGATTTTTAGGAAGTTTTTAGGATTGTATGACATATATTTACATATATATATATATATATATATATATATATATATATATATATATATACTCAGTGACTAAGCAGTATTCACAGTAACAGGTGTTCTGTTTCTGAAAAGAGTCGCTGCTGTTTCCGTCCTCTGAGCTGCATAAACAAAATGTTCATGACTGGATAATAATAAAGAAAGTGACAGCCCATAGATCTTATTTTGACATTTCACATTTTGTTCCTTGCTTCATGAAGGAATGCTGCCGGGTCAGTTCAGCTCCTCGACCCTTTTATTGCTGCACGTCTGTGGACAGAAACCCGCTAAAGCTAACATGTAACGATGTCATCTCACATGTTCCTAACATGTTTAACATCCTCACCTTCTCCTCCATGATGGTGACCACGTCAGGCAGACCGCCGACCACTCTGCCACGGTCTGAGGAGAGACGACAAAAACGTTCAGCGGAGAATATCAGCCTGTTAGCACCGTGAAGTCATGCAAGACTTCACCGGTGTAAACAAGGTGGAGGTGGACAGACGGAGAGAGAGGAGGAGGAATGTAAAGGTCTTTGAAATTCAACATTTGTGTGACGGAAAATGTTCAGAATGTCGTCGGAAGGGTGTTTTTAAAAAACATTTATTCATCACTAAACTGATCAATAACGTAAAAAAATCAGAAATATGTCCCTTAATTTTTAAACCTGGGAAAATATTTCTTTCAAAAAGGCAATGAGCAGCTTCAGAGGTTTTGCCAAAAAATGTGTGTGAATTTTAGTAAAAACTATTTAAAAAAAACAACAAAATACAAACAAAAACTAAATTAAAAGTAACAAATAAAAATATAAAAAAAAAAGAAATGACCTGAAGAAAATGGCTAAGAAATGCTAATAATTCTGTTAAATAAATTTAAATATCTACGATAATTATAAATATAGTTCATTAGACAATTTTCAAAGCTTTTCTAAAATTATTTTCTATATCTACTAGTTTCTTGCAATTTACAGGACATTTCTTGCTAAGTTGCAGACTGACTTTTTCCCTCATGTTTTGAAAGAAGCTGCGCCAAGTTTTTCAGTAAATATCAATAAAAGAAATTAAAAAGAATATAAAAATATATACTAAAAAAGTGATGTCAATCCAGTTTTCAAAGGGTTATATGAAAAGGTGCTGTGTCTGAGGGAATAGATAAAATTAATAACAATACTCACTCTTCTCAGCGAATGCAGCTGCCCTAAAAGATAAAAAAATATCGATTTGATTAAGATTATTTGGATTCGGTTTAAAGGTACATGCTCACAAATGAACGTGGTGTCAAAAACTCACTTAAGTCTGAGGTACTCCTCATAAGCATCAGTGTATGCTGCAAAAAGAGTCAAGAAAATACAAATTCAAACGCCAATAACCTGGAAAACAGCATTTTGGCTACAGAGTGATAACCATGACAGAAAGTATAGTTAAAAATACTTTTTACCTTGTCCGGAGAGGTCGAAGGTTCTGACGTGAGTCTGCACGCCGTCTGAGATCTCGATGGAGTAGTTTCCTTTCTCTTTGTCGGACGGATCGCAGATCTGCATCCAGGCCATCTCCGCTGTGCCTCCGATCCTCATCTTCTCAGAGGACGCAATCTTGCTCTCCCTGCAGGCGGCGAGGGACGACAGATTTACTCAAGTACAAGTACTAATACAACTCTGAGAATACACTCCACTGCAAGTAAAATTCAAAACGTTAAAGTAAAAGTACATGGCAAAATGTACTTCGAGTATAAAAAGTGAAAGTACTGATTGTGCAGTTCTACTATTCTATCTCATGTGTTCAGGCCGTTTGTAGGATTTTAGGACATTTTTCGGATTTGAGTACATTTTGTTAGATTTTAAGACATTTCTAGGATTTTTGGACACTGTTGGATTTAAGACGTTTCTAGGATTTTGGGACACTGCTCTGTTTTTTTTTAAAGATTATTTTTTTAGGCTTTCATTGCCTTTAATTGATGGGACAGGGTGAGTTTGAAAGGGGAAGAAAGGGGACTCGAACCCGCGGCTGCTGTGGCGAGGACATCGCCTCTGCACATGGGGCGCTGCTCTATCCACTGAGCCACCAGGCGCCCTGGATTTTAGTAAATTTATAGTATTTAAGGACGTTTGTAGGATTTTAGGACATTTCTTAAGTCTTAGGACATTTCTAGGACTTTAGGGTGTTTCTAGGATTTGTCGCATTTAAGGACATTAAATCCGTTTTTCAGATTTAAGGATGTTTCTACGATTGTAGGATTTTAGGACACTTTTCAGATTGTAGGATGTTTCCGTGATTTTAGGATTAGGAGCTCGGCTAGGACTCCTGTCAGGGGTGTTAATGATGTACTCTGGCACCGTATGTATACCAGAAGTACAAAAACGATTCCCAGTGTCAATAACTTTATTTTTATTGTGAATTAGAAAATGTCTGTAATATTTCTGCTTCATTAACGTGTATGTGTAATTTTTCTGTTGTTGATGTTTAAGTTTGTGCTCATTTTAATTCCTTTATATCCTGTTGGGGAAGTTAAATTTAGAGTAAAGCATCATATTGTAACCTTGTTGTTGTCCTGTGAGAACCACGAATCTCTAAAAGGTCCGAAAAAAAGCCGTTTTCAGCTTTGTGATGATGTTTTTTCCAGCTGATCTGAGGGGGTTTTTAAGAGTTTATTTAGCTTTAAGTGGCATGGCTGGACTTTAAGCTGCTGGGATGTTTTTACCTACAAAGTGGGTAAAAACATCAATAAACATAATATAACAGACAGAAAAGCATTTATATATGTAGCCCTCTCATTCATGGTAGAATCACAAAAAATAAAGGAAAAATGTCGTAAAAAGTTACGCAATATAGGTGGAATGGAGGGTCCTAAACCTTACTCTTGCTCAGTGTCTGGCGTTGTCGCCTGACAGCGACCAGTGCTCTCAAAGCGGCGAATATTTGACGACCTCAGGCTGGAGTTACACAGCTGGTAAATGCTGTGACATCTCAGCTGTCAAAGTAAATATTTGAAAAATGCCTTGTGCACTTGTCATGTACAAGGTGGAGTCAAACGCAACATTTCACTGAACCGTACTTGTGTTTCCAGACGGTCTTCATCTCTTCTGTGTAGTAGTTCATGTAGCACTGCAGCCTGATGCCCTCTGGTGTGCACTGCAGCACCAGCTCAGAGGCAGACGCACCTGACGGACACAAACACACACACGGACACACACACGGGCACACACGGACAAATATGGACACACACGGACACACACGGACACAAACAGACACACACGGGCACACATGGACACACACGGGCACACACGGACAAATATGGACACACACGGACACACACGGGCACACACGGACACACACGGGCACACACGGGCACACACAGGCACACACGGGCACACACGGGCACACACGGACACACAAAGACACAAACAGACACACACGGGCACACACGGACACACACGGACACACATGGACAATCAGAGGAAATCAACAAAAAACGAAAAAAAAAAAAATCTCTGCAATTGTGTTCAACTTCGAAGTATACACTACGTACTATAACATTAATAATAATGATAATAATAATAATAAGAATAATAACAATAATAATTATAATAATAGCATTAATAATAATATCGATATCAACAATAATAATAACAATAAAAAATAATAATTTGACAATTTTAACAAGGCAAACCAGAAGCAACATAACTATAATAGCCAAACAATAATAAATAACTTAGTCCAAATAAAATCAAAAGTAGAATTAATCAAGAGAGAAACAATTACAAAAAATAAATTAACAATAACTACCTGTATCAATAAGAGTAAATACAATTTAAATAATATTAGCAGTAAACATAGAAATAATTGTACTAATAATAAAAATATAATAAATAAATAAATAAATAAATAAATAAAAATAAAACACAATCAAGATGAAATAAATTAATAAAGTAAAAGATAAATTAAAAGACAAATTAAAGTAGATAAATTAAAATATATATGATATATGAAATTATATGTTTAATGATTTTGTATTAAACATATGTTCTCCAGTTGATTTGGGGGAGTTGCTGCCTTTATTTCTAGTTTTTCTACATGTAAAATTATTTTGGCAAAGAACTTCTTCAGAGATTCCTCAGGCGGCCTATTTTCTCCTCATTTAAAGGTTAAATCAAATTGTTTTGGGAGAGGAGACAGTCAGACCTTCAGGCTAAATGAACGTACAGCTGCATGTAGCAGCGAGATAGAAGTGGATTCACTGTAAATCCTTGAGGAGAAACTCCAAAAAATGTTGTTGAGGAGTCGCGTTGACATGGTAACTGTGCAGCGTAAACAAGTCAGATGAAGACATTTGTTACTTTATGTCGTAAACAAACTAAAAGACGGTGTCTTTACGTCAGCTGATCAAACTCACCAGCAATCTGGGCGAGGGCGTTGATGATGTCGTCAAACACTGAAATCATCGACAGAACGACACAAAAACATTAGAACGTGTTTAAAATAAGAATAAAACATTTAAATTAAAGTGAGTGACCCTCCTCTGGACAATGAGAGCGTACCTTTGCCTGAGATGTCAAACGCAGACGTGTCCTTTCCTCTGTCGTCGCTGAGCACGGCCTTGAAGACGCCCTGATCTTTTCTGGAGAACTGGACAAAACCAACATTCACGTATTAACCAGCAGCTGTGATATATTTTTAAAATCTGTATATTTTGAAACTCATATTAAAGCTGTCAGATAAATATAAACTTTAGAAATAAACAATATACAATACACAGTGTGGCTGTATAATTATTAATGAAGCTATCCAAAAATAACAGCCAAAAGCTGCTGATTGTTTGATCATGCATGTTATTCTATTTTTTAATTTTTTTTTATCTTTATTTTTATTTTCAATTATTTATCTATTTTTATTTATTTTTATTAATTGTATTATTTATTTTATTCCGAGCTATAGATTCATATACTGCATATTTTTTTTTACTTTTCAAACAATTTCAGGAAAAAAAACAAACGTGGACATTTACTACTCTAACACAACTGAACCTAATTTTAATAATTTATTTACATTTTGAGAAAATTCTTCACAATTACATCAATGTTTTTTAGTTCCTTAGTTTTGACTCAATGCAAATCAAATACAACTGCCTTTATTCAATGCAAGAAGCAGTTTTAGATGATTACTATGACCCATAATCAACAATCTGTTATAATGACTATTTGCCAATAAGGATATAGCATCAACAAGCCTCTTTTTGCAACAAATTGATAATTTTTTTAGATTATATATAACTTTATTGTCAATGTACAGAAAAAATACTTAGACTTATGTGCAACACACTGCAGTTTTGCAAAATGCAGTATTTCTCTGTCACATTTAAATTCCTTGCCTGAAATAAATAAATAAATAAAAGTGAAGTAGGAATGTATTTTGGTGTGGATGCGTCTTTAATTACCAGAGGGATGGGCAGAGAGCAGGCGCCTGACATGACATTGGGAGGAGTTTCTGGGACGATCTCGTCATCCTCTTTGTACCAGTGGAAAGACGTCTCCTTCTTCACATTAGCCACCTGACAAACAAACAAACACATAACAACAAATTTCACTGAGAGAAATGAGAAACGACAAGAAAGGTAAACAGAGCGGGGAATATACTGTTACCTTGCAGGCGAGCATGACAGTGCAATCCTCAGTGACAGTGAAGTACAGATACTCAGAGAAATGTGGACCTAAAATGACAAAGATGAATCATGTAAATTAGGATTTAAGCAGCCGTATGAACATAAAGAAAAAATTAAAAAAAATGCTCTGCCAAGGCTGTACAGTCTTAAATCTGTTCTTTTGAATCTTATAAATATATAAATAAATATGCATTTGGGTCTAAAATAAAATACACAAAAGTGATACGAACAAATTTTCTCCATTTAAGTGCAACATTTAAAAAACAAATAAAATAAATAAAATATTTTTAGTTTTTAAATCAAACATTTTTTTTTGACGTCTTGCTGACATAAAAAAATGAAGGCTGAAAATGCTGTCACTTTTAACCCTTTGACATCTGAGCAAATTGGCTTGATTTCTTTCAAAAACACAGGAAGAAGTCCATGAGCAACTTCATAAGAAATTCATTAAAATTAGCAAGAAATTAGTAAAAAGTAAAAGAAAATTACCTGAAAATTATAAAAAAAAAAATTGTAAGACAAAACAATCAAGGAAATGATCCACAAACTGTGCTTAAACATTCTGTAAGATCATTTTATATATATTTATTATGATAATTAAATAGTTTTTCCTTAGCCTTTTCTCTTTTTTTAGACATTTTTGCTGAGCTTTTTAGAAGAAATCATTTTAAAACTCTACATAAAATGTTTTTTTTCCATTGCTCTGTCAACTTTTTGGTGCAAAAGCAATGTTTATACATTGCGACACAAATAATTGCAATTTGATGCAAAAAAAGCAAGTTTTGATCAGCTGCAAAACTTTTGTTTTTCATTGGCATAATGTATTTTGTAAATTGGATCTTGAGACAGAGCGGGAAGCAAGAGATGAGCGATTCATGATGAAATCAGCGGCTGCGATACATTCTGTTTTTATTTTTCATATTTATTTTTTATTTATTTATTTATAAAATATGTGCTGTGCAAAAGAAAACAAAAAAAAACAAAAGGGGGAACAATGAGCCTACATTAAATTAAGAGATAATACTGATTTGCAGAACATAAAAGCGCGTTTAAAGGACATTTGACAAACAGACGTTATAACGATCCTCTCTTTGTGAACTGAGTGTTTTCAGGTCAGTGTGTGCGTCGGTACCTTGCTTCCTGATGTGCTCTTTCCTCTGAAACTCGGCCTCCCTCAGAGCGACTTTGAACACTGAAACAGAGAAACGCAACAGAGTCACGATCCATAAATGTGGATCACGTTCAGCACTCAGTGTTATTTTCTGCTTCTGACAAACGATTTTTAAGAGACAACAACAAAAACAACATAAAACCTAAGACTGAAAAACAAACGGCGCACAGAGTATTCTGCTGATGCAACTACGAGCCAATAATTAAACTCTGAAATTATTTTCATCTCAAGAATTTTGAAGTTTTTTGAGTCTGCCCCAAAATATCTGTATTTGTCTCACACTGAAAAACCTTTGGAGCTGCACAGTTTATTACCTTCTCTTGATTTTTTCAATGTTTTTCTCACATGAAGTTGCAATGAGACACAATTTAAATAGTATTTACACGTCCTCCACTTAGTCCCTTTAGTACTTTGTCCCTTGCGGCTACCCTTACTACAAGCTCTTGTGTAGTTTTATACTCAAAGCTAACAATAAAGTGGTTATAAAATATTTAAAAAGTTGGCAGGTGAACTATTCAATAAAAGGAAAATGTTTAATTTATACCCTAAATAAGCAATGAATTTTGGGAGGTAAAATTTGTAATTTGTAAAAAAAAAACATGAAATTTTGTTATTTTAGCCTGGATTCATTAGAAAACAGCAATTAAAACTGATTTTCCAAAATAGTTATTTGCCCATTTAAGGGTTAAATTGAATTGTTTGGTTTCTGGTGTGCCTTTTTTATTTCATGGTGTGCCACATTTGCTGCCAAGACTATTTTATTTACAAGTAACATCTGTTATAACTGAAAACCTCAATAAAGACGTCGTGTAAAAAAATGTCCCTGATATACTTCTATGAGATCATTAATAATCTCACCGTCTCCCACCAGGACCAGCGAGCTCTGGGTTTTGGCTTTGCCGTCGTGGATCTGGACGGTGTAAGTGCCCTCGTTGGCTCTGGTGAACGTATCGAGCGTCATCTGGATGATTCCTGTCGCCACATCGTGGCTGATCTTAACTCCCTGAGAGGAAAACAAAGAATAAAGTTGTATTAAAACACACCAAATCTGAGTCAGTCGGTTTGTGATTTTGATTTTTTTTCTGCTTATTTCAGCAACACAGTGAGTCCAGACTCTGCCGCTGAGAAAGTGTTTCACATTACCAACTGTGCATGTTGTATATCAAACAAAAAATGGAAAAAAAACCTTCAAAACTTCATCAGTTAGAGTTCTCAGTTTCCAAACGCTTACTGAGTGTTGTTAAAAAAAAACAGGTGATGTCTCACAGTGGTAAACACGTCCGTTTCATATTTTTTTGGAGCGTGTTGCAGACATCTAACTCACATTAAGTGTGTATTTTACAAAAAAACAACAAAGTTCATCAGTTCTAACATCAAATATCACGTTTTTGTACTGTATTCAAATGTCTGTCAAAGAGGATTTACAAATCATTACATTCTGTTTTCTGCACGTTTTAAATAACGTCCTAACTTTTTTAGAACGTGCTGCAGACATAAAACTCAGATAAAGAATATATTTTACAAAAAATAATAAAGTTAATCAGTTTTAATTTAAAATGTCATGTCTTTGTCTTTTATTCTGTATGTTTAACTGATTTTAATTGACTTTGTTTTTGTCTCTTAAGCGTCTCTGAGCATTGTGAAAAGCGCTCTATAAATAAAATGTATTATCATTATTACTATTATCATTTGTACTGTAACTAAAGTTAATCAGATTAATTATTAAATGCTATATTTTTGTACATTATTCAATTGGCTTTATGTCAAAAAAGGATTTGAAAATCATTGTATTCTGTTTTTTTACGCAACATCCCAACTTTTTTGGAACTGGGGTTGTATTTAGGAAACGTAAACTGGTACAAAAATGCCCTCCACTGTCACTTGGACACAAAAACATGGAGAAATACGGTCAAGGTTGAGAAATACTGAATTTTGCCTTTAAGCGCAGTAAATGAGTAATTGTATGATGACATTTTAATTGTGAAATGCAGTTAATATGAGTGTCGAAGAAGCGTTACCTCCCCACTTTTGACCTCCTTGTCGTTGACGATGAACCTGTAGGACACAGCGGAGGAAATTTTGACGGCCTGCGCCCAGAAGCGCACGTGACCCTTCTCCAAAACCTCGTAGTTCAGACCGTGTTTCAGAGGAACGACTGCACAGAAACAAAAGACACACTGAGATTAGGATCCTCAGGAAACAGCGTTAATTTTAAACTGACGTCAGGACTTTCAAAACCACTTTGAAAAGATCATTAAAAGCTGCTCAGCTCGCTTCTCACTGACCTTCAACCTGTTTCTAATTTACCATTCACTCGTGATGCGTTATTATGTGCAGCTCTTTATTCTGTTTTGTAAGTGATGTGCTTTTTTGTGTAGTTTTATGCTGTATTGTCTGTCTTTTATGTGATATTGTCTCTATTATTTGTTTTGTGTGTTTGTGTGTTTTTGTGTGTTTCTTTTCTATTCATCTGGTACAACTTACCAGTACTTAATGTACTAACCCTAAAACAAAAAAAGGAAAAAATAAAAATAACAATACCAATAAAAAAAAGAAAAAAAAAAAAAGATAAAATAAAATAAAATAAGATTAAATAAATAAATAAAAAAAATAAAAAAAAAAATAAAAACTAAAAACAAAAATAAAAAGTAAAAAATAAAAATAACAATAACAATAAAAAAGCTAAAATAAGATAAGATAAAATAAAATAAAATAAAATAAGATTAAATAAATAAATAAAAAAAAAAAAAAATAAAAAAATAGAATAGAATAGAATAGAATAGAATAGAATACAATACAATACAATATAATACAATACAATACAATACAGGAGGTTAACGCTCACCTGGATGTCTGATGGCATAGCTGAGCTCCAGCATGGTGTTCAGGGCTGCAGAACGGATTGAAGACAATGATGAAACATGAGCAACAAACAGTAACACAGTCTGAAGAGAAGGACCAAAAAGACTCATGATGCTAAAAAATCAGCCGTTTTCTACATTTAGTTTGTGACCTACCGTCCTCAGTCAGAGTGTGGCTGGAAGAGACTCCATCAGTGTCAGTGACGACCACAGAGTATTTGCCCAGATCGTCTTTATCGGGGTTGGTGAAAGTCAGTCTGGAGCTGAGGAACAAACGCGGCAAATATTCAATTATTTAATAAGAGTCAACAAAACTGCAAACATCAACCCTACAGGAATAAAAGTAGCACTCTCACAATTGTTTTATGTATGAAAGGTGCTACATAAATAATGATTATTATTTATATTATTATTATTATTATTATTATAAGAAGAAGAATAATATTACTATTATAACTGTGAAAATCATTTGAGAAGCCACTATTGTTTTTCCTCCTAAAATATTATATCAAAAAATTGCGTAAAAAAAAACACATTACATTACATTTGTCATTTATATTTATCATCATTAATTTATTTCATCACAAACACCACATGCTCTTTACTCTGCGCTTTAATACCAATTCAATGGCCCTTTTATTCTTGGAGTTTCTATATATATTCTTTTATATCTCTATGTATTTTTTGTTTGTATGATAATGTACTGAGTTGCTGGAGGCCTGAATTTCCCTCTTGGATTAATAGTTTTCTTTCTTTTTCTTTCTTTCTTTCTTTCTTTCTATCTGTCTTTTATTTATTCATTTTGGGTGCTTTTTGGATCTATTATTTCCCCTCTCTCTTTTCAGATCGTTTCCTAACAGGTTTCTAAAAAAAAAAAACTAATAAATTGAAAACATTCATTTATAAAATGAGAGCTGGAAACAGACAGACGTGATCTGTTTGGTGGCTCGTTATCATCGTGAGCTCAGCGAGGACGCGTGACAGAGAAAACCAGACGAAACCTCGAGGGGGAAACGCGCTGTTTGCTCTGGTGACGTATTTCATTATTTGAAGATAATCTCTTCTTCTGTGACCTCTGTGACGTGTCGAGGATTTCGGCGTGCTTACGTTCTGCCCTTGGCTGTGACGGCGACCCTGGGGCAGTCGCCAATGGCTTTGTAGTTCTTCGACCACACAAACTTGGACGTCTCGCTGATCTCGCAGGCCTCCAGGGACAGGAAGATGTCTCCGGTCTCCTCGTCCACGCCGGCCACAATCTCCTGAGTGCCTGTTAACACGAATCACATGTTTGTGTAAAACATTACACAGAAAATCTTCAAAATAAATTGTAAATATGATGCTCATGTCTTCATTCATCGAGGTAATTTAGGTAACTCTTTAGGTAATAAAATTCTGTTATTCTATAATAATAAAAAAATCTAAATAATGTTTAATGTTAAAAATAACCAGGAAATATTCAAAAAAAATGATCTGTGTAACAATGTTCAACAACAAATTAGTTTAAAATAAAAAAAAAAAATATAAAAAACATGATTTTTAGGAGGTACAGGGGTGAAGAGGGGGCTTGACAATCAGTAGGTGTTTACAGGGGTTTCTCTTTATTTATTTGACTACTTTATCTTTATTTTATGTTTAATTTTTTTTTCTCCTCTTTTTAAATATTAATGTAAAATTGTGGATATTTGATTTTGGGTATGTGGATGTTTTCATATAGGTTTTATAGGTTTATAATAATAATAGGAAGCTGGTTAATTAAATTTAAGTGATTTATGGTGTATAGTGATAAGGGCTGAGATTAAATAAGTTTGTATTTCTTCTCACTCCTTTTCGAATTTGTAAACCAATTCATCGTGTTTGAATATTTCTTTTGCTTTATGTTTTTTATTGTGAGTAAATATTACTTTTTTGGCTGTTTTTTTGTCTATTATTTCTCTATTTATATTCAAATAGACGTTAAATGGTGTTGAGATGTTTTACCTGGAAGAGCTTTGGCACAGACCGGCTCAGACACCTGGGAGGCTTTTCCCACACCACTAGCATTAACAGCACGAACTTTGAACACGTAGCTTTCACCTTCCTCCAGACCGCTCACCTGCAGGAAACACGTTTATTCATTCATTAGAATAAAGCATAGAAAACATCTTTACCTGTACAATGTGGCAAAACTCGCAGAGGAAAAATGCAACATGCAAGTGCTTTACATGCAAGCGTGCTAAAAAAAATTAAAATTAAAAACTAACAATATAGAGACATACATTTATTTAAATATATATATATCTCTATTTTTATATAGATATATATATTATAAAAGAAAAGAAAAATAAAAATCATTGTACAGGCACATGGATAACTCTGGACATAAGTTGTGGACAGGCCAGAGGTGGAACAATTAAAACCTAACAACATTTAAAATATATTATATGTTTATAATAATTATACAGCACATGGAAACCATAACTTTGTGGGAATAATTTGTGAACAGACCAGAGGTGGAAAACAAATAAAAGAAATATGAATATTAAACAACATAAGTCAAAACAGTAAAAGTGTATGAAAATCATAAAACAAGTTTTTCAGAAATAACAACCGTAATATGAAAAATAAATAGAGGGTGGAATTAATTAAAAGCAAGAGCACAGAAATGGGTCTTAAAACTATATAGAGAAGTTACTTCTCTTGTTTGTGTGGGCAGCCAGTTGGTGCATGAAAACACGACGCTGCTTCACTTTACTTTTTGTGATACTTTTTTTGGGAAATTAAGCAGAGCGGCACCAGAGAGATGAGAGATCAGATCACACGTGAACAAAGTTTCTGACTCAAACTGTCAATAAAAGGCAAAAACAGACGAAGTTACAGCGTAATTCATCGGGACAGTCGATGACCTACCTGCAGGTAACGGTGGTTCACGGCTTCCTGAGTCAGCGTGGTGAACTCTGATGAGCCCTTCTTGGCCATGTCCACCAAATATCCGGTGACGGCGCTCGCTCCGATGTAGACCGGAGCCTTCCACAGGAGGACCAGGGAGTGACCTCTGACCTCACAGAAGCTCAGGTCGTAGGCTGGGCCTGGAGGTAACACAGAACAAAAAATAAAATAAAAACATGAACACGACAGGAAAAAGAAATCTGTGTTGGCTGCAGCGATACAGGTTAAATATTTCTGACTTCATGTGAAATTAGAAGGTAGATTAGTATTATATATATATATATATTTTAAGAAGCAGTGATGGCTCTCCCACCTGGCTCGTCCATGGTCCAAGCTTCACATTTCATCGGGGTGCTGGGATCCGAGGGCAGCCCGACACCGGCCATGTTAGCGGCCTGGACCTTGAACTCGTAGAAGGTTCCCTCCCTCAGATTGTCAACCTGGAAACACAGCAGGAGGGAGAGATGTGAGAAGATTATCAACGAATAACGGGTCAGGTATCAGAGACCCTTTACTTGAAATAAAGTACCAATACCACCCTGTGAAAACCCCTGCCCTTCAAATGAATGAATGAATTAATCTTCATTCCAAATCTATTCCAAAAAAATGTAAAAATGAAAACAAACCATCCCCATATACAGAGGCTGTGAGTCCTCATTGCAGTGCCCCTGGGTTTAAATCCCACCAGCGAACCTCTGCTGCCATTCCTGCTCTCTCATCCCCGTTTCCTGTCATTTCCCCAGCTTTCCTATCTAATAAAGGCCACAAAGCCCGAAAAAATATCTTTAAAAAAACCCCCAAAAAAACAACAAACAAAACAAACAAAAGAAGGCCCATACAAAACCTAAACATCGTCTCCATGAACAAATTCTCAAGCCACTTAAACTCAAATATCACATGTGCGAACACAAGTGGGAGGATGTACACACTAAACACCGAGCACTGTATAGAAATGCTCGGTAGCTCAGTGGATCGTGCCGGAGCCCCGTGTGCAAAGTCGGTGTCGTGGCCACAGCGCCGAACCTTTGCTGCATGTCGTCCCCCCTCTCTACCACTTTTACACTTACATTATGTCCTGTCAAATACAGGCAATAATGCAAAAACATAAAAAAACAGACAGATTTTTAAAAAAAATAAACAAAAATAATGGATACCATAACTCTGGAAATAAGTTGCAGACAGGCGAGTACTTGAGTAAATGTACTTTCCACCTCTGTCAGCTCCCAAAATAAAGTAGTTTTATGATTGTGTGATTCACTGTATGATCGACGCCACTCACGGTGCAGATTCTCTCTTTGACGGCCTCCAGGTTGACCTCCTTCCACACCAAACTGTCGGCGTTTCTCTTGTCGATGTAGTAGGCGTTGACCTTGGAGCCGCCGCTGTGTTTGGGTTTCTTCCAGGACACAGTTATGGAGGAGCCGTCGCTGCTCAGCATGGTGATGCCGAAGGGAGCGCTGGGAGTTGCTAAATCACAAATATTTAATGTTAAACTGGATCAACAGCAGTTTTCTTGTGCTGCTTTCAGTCGTTTTTTACAGCAAATTGATTTGATTTCTTTTGAAAATACAGGCCAGGAAGTCAGCGGGCCACTTGGCAAAAAATGTCCCATAAATTGCAAGAAATAAGTAAAAGATGACACGAAAATGAAAAAAAATGAGCTTTTTAAAAAGGGGGAAATAGAGAAAATATTCTTTTCCCACTTTTTCAGCCCTTTTTTGAGTCATTTTCTTGCGCTTTGTGCTCATTTTCAGGTAGTTTTCTTGCAACTTTCTCTTAATTTCTGGTTAATTGTTGCTTATCGTCTTCTCTAATTTTTTTGTTGTTGCAAAAAATCAAACCTCACTGCTCATGTTTGAAAGGGTTAAAATGCATTTGAGATACTTTACCGACACCCTTACACTGAGCCTGTGCTGATTATTGAAATTATTTAGCTGTGAGCTGTGTGTGTCTTCATGCATTTGTTTTGTCAAATTACTGTAGATTCATAACACCTGACAAAATACCACAAAGTATTTTTAAAAAACCTGTACTGAATAACTGCTCAGTAGTTTTAAATAGTTAAAGTGTGTTTTGTGATCTCTGTGGCACCATGCAGTACATTTCGTTACTACAGTAGTACATTTCGTTACTACAGTGTACTGTGACTTTGAAAATACGCAGATCTGTGACTAAAGCACATAAAGTGAAAAGTGGACAAAGTGGGAGCCGTGGGTGAGTCAGGTGGAGAAAAAATCAACTGTTTCATACTTACTATATTCCACTCCCTTGCCTGGACAGAATAATAATAAAATGATTTTGTTTTCAGGTACATATTTACCAAAATAATCATCCGTTTCTTTTGAAATTCATTTCCAGCATTTTCTTTCAAACCCACCAGTTTTACGAGCATTTTAAAGGCACTTTTCATTCACGCAACAGAGTTTATTATAAACGTGATGTCGCTCTTACCGAGTGCTGGCTCCACAGCGATGGGAGACGACTCCTGAGACTCCTCACTGAGGCCGAAGACGTTGACGGCTTGGACGCGGAACGTGTATGTCTCCCCTGGGATCAGGCCGTGGACCACAAACCTGCCGCACATTTTAATTTTATTAAAACTTACTGAAGCAGCGTTTTGTTATCGTGCAGCACAAACATGGAGAAACCAGACTTTTCAGTCAAAGCTAAAGATGTTCCTCTTTTTTTACACTGTCTCCTCCACCCAGAAATGGCTGCAAACTTATTTTTAATCTTTTTTTTTTTCTCTTTTTTTCAATTTAAATAATCTTTTTTTTCTTTGCATCCCTTGTCTGAACTTTTGCTATTTTTAATGATTTTTATTTTAAAGTTTTTTTTAATCGTGAAAGAGGGAGAGGGGGGGCCATGCAGCAAAAGGTCAAGGCCAGAATCAAACCCGCAACCGCTGCAGCAAGGGACACAGCCTCTGTATGTGGGGCGCTGATCTATCCACTGAGCCACCAGGGTCACCGCAATTGTGTTTTGAAAGCTGCCATATTATTATTATTATTATTATTTTTGTTGTTATTTATTATTATTATTATTATTATTATTATAGAGACACATAGACAGAATTGGTTGGAAAATTTCAAAAACGAGTTGTCTTTTTTCTTCTTTTTTTTTCCATGTCAGTTTTACGTGTTAGGACTTTGAAGCCCCAGCCAGACTCTGTCGGTCCTGGACACTCACCTGGAGTGTTTTTTGAAGGGTTTGTGGTTTTGCAGGGGAACCACTCCTTGGATCCGGCAACGCGGCCGTCGATGTAGTACCCCATCAGGTTCTTCAGAAGTTTGGGAGGCTCCCACTGCACAAACACAGACGACTTGGTGTTTCTGGTGGCAACAATCTTGCCGGGAGCAGAGGGGACGCCTGTTCAGGGAGGAAAACAGGTAATTATTCAGCAGCAGAGATGATACAATATTCAACATTAACTGTTTCATTAAAAGGGTATTTTCTTTACCTTCGATTTACGTGTTAAAAATCGATCAACATTTAAGAGTTATATTGCAAAAATATACATAAACATAAAAAAAATTCAACATCCAACATCTTAAGTTAAGAAATTCATAAACATCTATCCAGCTGACACCAGACGTCAATATCAGGTCTGAAAAAAATGAAAAAAACATTATGATGTTTTGCAGGTATTTTGTTCTCCATCACGAAATTCTGCGTCAAGATGAAGGTTTGCATGAGATGTTTGGACTATGTTGGATTTTAGTTATTTAACCCTTTGAAACCGTGATCGGCACTGATTTTTTTGTGCTGCGTTCAGACGTTTTTCACAGGTGATTTGAATGTTTAGCAATTTGGTTTTATTTCTTTTAAAAAAAAAAAAAAAAAAAAAAAAGACAATCATCAACTTTGCAAGAAAAGTCCTGCACATTGCAAGAATTTAGTAGATTTTAAAAAATGATTTTCTAAAAAAGCTGAGGAAAAAATGTTGAAACTATATTTATAATTATCATCAATTATAAGTTATATAAACATAGATGTATCTGTAAGATTATGTTGCAGAATTATTTTTAGCACTTTTTCAGTTTCATTTCCATGTTTGTTTTTATTTTTTACTTTCCTTTGTTTAACTTAAGTTTAGGTAATTTTCTTGTATTTTCAACTAATTTCTTGCTTATTTTTTTGGTCATTTGTTCCAATAAGTTGATTGTTGCCTTCTCTCTATTTTTGGAAGAAATCCGTCCAGTTTGCTAAGGTTTTAAAGGGTTAACAACACAACCTAAAACCAACAAAACAGTATCAACGCCATCTGTTGTCAGTATTTTATGTCAAATTGACATCGACGTCAACCTATTTCAACTAAATATCCGTGTCTTAAGGTGTCCGGTGCCAGCTGGGATACGCAGATAAAAAACTATGTACCGAATCACATCCGTTTGCTCGTCACAGAGCAGAAATACTAATAATCCTAATTAGAAAATGATAAAAAGTCCCTTGTAAAACATGTAATTATCAAGAGGCCCTTGTGGCGTTTTTAACCAAACGTGAGCCGACATTATGTGGACAAACAGAGTGAGGTGGGTCTGTGAAAGTGATGTAAACACTTTGTCTGGACTTTGTTTTAAAGATTCAGTGAAACTGCAAAACAACAACCTGATGCTGGAGGGCATCTGATTAAGAAGTGACTGAGATTTGAAGAAGGAGACGTTTAAATCGGCCTCTGTAGAATTAAAGCACACTTGTTAACTTGATATAATGTTAACCTTTGAGCTCAAGATGAAAAGTTTTGATACTTTAACAGTTAAAAGTGGAGGTTTGATGTTAAAATAAATAGAATAAATAATGAATAAAAGAGTATTAATGAAAATAGTTAAAATGCAATAGAAATACATACATCTTTTTGCACACTGTAATATATGCAAAAGAATTAATGCAAGAATACGAGCTGACAATGTCAGACAAGACGCGTCAGAAGGGTCAGGTGTAAACGAGAGGATGTCTAAAATGTACCAAAGTCTGGTTTTATACAATACAAAGAAGTTGTGTGTACAAATACTTTTTTGTGCTGTGCCCATCACTCCTGATTAAAACACTCACACAGTGGTTTGTGATGTTAACAGTGGCGTAAAAAAGTGCTTTTAAAAAGGTGTTTCCATTAAATTGTACATACCAACGGGCAGCTCCGTACCTGAAATATATACAGTGACCCACTTTTAACAAAAGGTCAATTTAAGCACTTTTGCAAACACATCTTTCTGTTTTCAGTTCAGGGGTGTATGCTCAAACTACAAACACAAAAAAGCACTGTTTTAGAGACATTTTCTATCTAAAAAAAAAGTACTAAATTCTGGGTGAGACCATACAATAAAGCTGCATTATTAGACACTGAAATATCCACAATTTTGTACCCAAAAACAACCCAAAATGTCACATTTCTTCCTAGCTCACAGTAGATTTATACCTTAAAAATGTATTTTACGCACTATTTTTTGTTGTGAAAAGAATATAAGTATGAGAATTTACCTACAATATAAAAAAAAACATACTAAAGGATATTTATGTAATAGTTTTATTGTTGTTTTTTATTTCTCTTATATACATTTATATACAAACATGCACTATCATATACTAAAACCTCTTCTTCATATAAATTAATGTCAAAATACATCTCTAATCCTGTTTTGCTCATATGTGCAAGGAGGCGGCCTCGTGCAATTTCCCCTCGGGGATCAACAAAGTATTTCTGATCTGAATAAAAAAATAATAAAATAATAATAAAGGTAAAAATAAAAATAAAAAATAATATTTTGGACAAGCTAATTTTTTCAAAAATGTTTTCCCATTTTTCCTTTTGATGTATTATTATTATAAAGACATTTTTGGGATTTGGGGGCATCATTTGGCTCTTAAAAATACAAAGAGGGATTGCAACAGTAAAGATACTGAATATGTGAACAAAACGTCATAAAATAATAATGGAATAGAGAAAAGTATCGACTCACTTTTCTTTTAAATTAAAATCAACATGTGTGGAAAAGTTTGTGTGTATGTGTACTTGTGTGTATTTGTACTTCGCTGTGTTGCTCTGATCCGATAGCCTTACCATCCTCGTCCACCTTTTCGATGGGCTCAGAGGGCTCGGAGGCCTCGCTGGAGCCGTACAAGTTGACCGAATACACTCGGAACTGGTACTTTTGCCCGTCTTGCAAATCAAAAACCGGGTAACGGGGGGAGTGCAGTTTGACCGCCGTGTTGATCCGCTGCCACGCTCCAGTGCCCGCTAAGCACTGTGGGAGAGTCGAGGAGGACATGAGAGGAAACCGCCATCTGCGACAACCTCATCAATGTAGCACAGACACGAAGACGAGCTCTGAGGGCGGAGGTCACGCGTCGTTGCATAGTTGGGGCTCAACTCAGTTTGCATCTGATCTTCCCAAAACTAAAGAAAATAATGATTCCTAAAACAAATATCAACAAGGATCTGCAATTTCTGGGCCCCTAATAGAGCCCAAAAAAGACTTATTTAAAAGTCATACAAAAATCTGACAATACATCTGCAACTATATTTTTTTGTTGTTGTTATTTTTACAAAATGAAAAAATAAATAAAAGATTTTAGAAATGAGTTGTGACAATGATATATAAGAAAGGCAAAATGTTGGATAAAAAAGCACATTTCACTTGAAAATTATATTATTTTAAATATATATAGGCCTATGTCAATACAAATTATATTAAAATTAAATAATTTCATTTAATCTATTAGTTATTGCTACTCTTGGAAGATCAGCCAATAAAAGAGATCAAAATAAAATTAAAAACAAAAAACTACTAAATTTCATTTGAAAATTAAATGGTTAGATTTAAACAACACTTAAGGAAAAAAAAAACAAAAAAACCCATAAAATGTTAACTGAGATAAAACAGAATTAAATTATACTCTAGTAATATTGATCCTACCAATATATATTATTTGTGCTACCTTATCATCTAAATTTATAGCATATTAATAGATTATAAATTCTTTAAATTAAACTGTATATGTGACATTCGTGTGGATTTTTTATTTTTCAGGTCATATTTTAATTTTGGCTGCAAACAAGTGGAGCCCCAACAGTGCAAATGACACATGTTGAGCTTTTAGTGTCTTCATGTTCATGTTATTAGAATATTAAAAAAAGCATAAAAAACACATATAACCTCTTAAACTCTGTTGGCCAAAGCAGTAAAAATACAGCTTATTAGGTTCAATGTTTTAGGATGCATTGTGGGGAATTTTGTGTTTCAAATGATGCATTAAGTTGTAATATTGTAATATCATCATTTGATAGAAATATGGAATTTGTGGGTCTAAGTTTTCACTCACAATTAGCATCATTTAACTTCACAACTAAAATAAAGTTTAATTTTAAAAAGTTAAGGGGCACTGAAAGGTAAAATTTTGAGTTTAAGAGGTTAATGTCTTCTTTATGTCGTCACTACAGAACAGAGTTTAACAGTCAGCTACATTGATGGAAATGGATGGCCAAAGGTGAAGCGACACACACCTTCTCGATGACGTACCACAGCGGCGCTCGTCCTCGAGGGCTGGGAGGCTTCCAGCTCAGCACGACGTACGATTTATAAATCTCCGATGCGTGCACGTCGGTGGGCTCCCCGGGTATCGTTACGTAGCCTAGATTAGGAGTGAACGGTGTTGAGGCCTAAAGTTCACACAGCAGCTCCTGATGCAGAAGTCCCACATTATGTGTTTCTGTACTCAAATGTTTTTAACCCTTTAAACCTGAATCAGCATCAGCTTTCTTTAGACCCCTTTAAGAAACTGTTTAAACACGGTGAAGCCTGAACTGGTTTGATTTCTATCAAAAACACTGGGAAAAAGACAATAAACAACTTGGTACGAAATGTCCAAAAAAATTGCAAGAAATTAGTAAAAGGTGTAAAAAAAATGACCTGAAAATTAGTTTTTAAAAAGGGAAGGAATTATTTAAAAAATATTTAAAAAATATATGGGAAAATGATGACATAATATAATAATTAGTATAATTAGATATTTTAAATGTTTTTTTTCAATTTTTTGAATTTTTAATGGGCCATTTTCTTGTTTATATTTGTTTTTCTTATAGTTGTGCTTGTGTTTTTTTGTAACTTTTTACTTATTTTTTGCCAAGTATTGGACCATAGCAAACTGGTTTGATTTCTTTCAAAAAGAAGTTGAAAAGACAATTAACAACTTGGTATGAAATGTCCAAAAAAAAAAAACAAAAGAAAAAAAAGAAAAATTACCTGAAAATTTGTTTTTAAAAAGGAATTATTAGAAAATTATTTTAAACATATTTGGGAAAATTTCCAGAAAAATATATTTCTAATTATTATAATTAGATATTTGAAATTATTTTATGGGAAAATAATGGGCGATTGCAAACTTGTTTGATTTCTTTCAAAAACACGGGGAAAAGACAATGAACAACTTGGTAAGAAATGTCCCCAAAGTTGCAAAAAAATTAGTAAAAGCTGACAAGAAGTGTTTCTAAAAAGCTGAACAAAACATATTTTGATCATTATTCTAATCTTCTTTTGAACTGGCTTGGAAAATTTGTCCTTGGCATTTGTACAAAAAAATTATTTTCTTAATTAGCATTTAGTAATAACAATATATCCATTTCCGAAGGAGAGCTGTGGCAAAACAAATCATGTTATATCTTTGTAAAAATGTAAATGTGTTAAAGTCCTCGAGGTCAGTAGAGTGGAAGATACTCATTGAGCTCAGAATATGGAGTGATACAACCAGCATGAGAAATTAAATTAAGCAATAAGAAAAATAAAAAATAAAAAAACTCAATTATACAGGCACATAGTGAGTTTTTCTAAAACATTTTTTTAACTCTTTTAAGGCCTAAAATTGTCATTAATTAAGCGCATCTCAGTAAAATGTGGGACCTCTGCAACAGTTTCACGTGTAAAAATGACACCAACGTGTTTTTTAACTTTAGTTTTTGTGTTAAGGGTCGGTTTTAAAGGCGAGACGGGGACACTCGACACACTTTGGAGTAAGAGGAGAAAATCTTGAAGTGTTTAATTGAAACAGTTTGAAAACCACTTCAGTCGATTAAAGTATGAGTGGAAAAGTTGGAGTTAAATCAAAGATGGCAGCACAGCAGTCAGGAGGGGTGGAGACGGGAAGATGTTTGTTCTGTCACATTAAAATCAAAAAGTTAGAAAAGATAAGAGATTAGTTCTGATTTCAAAGTGTAGATGTTTTTAAATACTCGAAATTTTAGACTGGTGTGATGTGTTTCTCGGTCATTGTGTTTGTAAAAGTTTCATGATTTTATTTAACAACTGAGAGAAGCTTGTGTGGTTTAACTGTGTAGAAAAGACTTGAGCTAAACCAGCACTTTTTTTTAAACTTATATACGACAAAATAAAGAGGTAACTAAGGAATTCTGCGTTTATAGCAGACCTGGAAATGTGAAAATAAATATTACTGTTCTGAGATTCCTCAGAGTCCCATGAACAGTGTGAAAAAAGACTGCAGAGTAAAAAGATTTCAGAATAAAAAAATGTCCTAATTTCTAAATTTTGATGTTAACCTCAGGGGCCGGACTTGGCAAAAAACTAAAGTGGCATAAAATGAAAACAGTGAAAGAATTTGATGAGATGAAAAACACAATTCTGAGAAAATAAATAGAAAATACATTGTTATGCAAAATCTTTACATTTCAGTACAGATTGTGATGGGTTTTTTTCAGAATTTTGAGTTTAATTTTCATTTTAATCTCAGAATTTGGATTTGGCAGTAAAAAAAACAAATAAATAAATAAATAAATAAATAAAAACTGACATAAAATGATAACAGAAAATAAATAAAAAATAATATAACAGAAAATCTATACGTTGCTCTTGAGATTGTGTTGTTTTTTGTTCCATTTAAT
This sequence comes from Plectropomus leopardus, assembly GCF_008729295.1. Taxonomy (NCBI): domain Eukaryota; kingdom Metazoa; phylum Chordata; class Actinopteri; order Perciformes; family Serranidae; genus Plectropomus; species Plectropomus leopardus. Next base: position 1,226,241 of record NC_056466.1, read on the forward strand.
CTGTATAATTAAATATAAAAGTTTTTATCATTTGTAAAATGTGATTAAATAGTGATAAATCTCAATTCAACAGCAAAAGCTTATTTGTCCTTTTTTATGGAATAAAACATTAATGTTTATGTGATGCAATGCAACAAACCTAAGAGATCAGCTATGAGGATGCTGATGGGAAAATAAGAACTGGGATATTTACGTCTGAAAAAAAAAAAGGATTTACATTTAGTGCGTTTTTTAAATGTTGCGTGAAATGTTGTTATGAGGGTGCTGATGAGGTTTGGAAAGAGGGACACATGTTAGTATTTGTGTGAAATTACGATAAAGTGGTTTTAAAAGAATTAAAAGCAAATCTCTGAACGCAGATCAGTTTTTGTATTTCACCGTACCTTCCAGGTCGTCATCCTTGATCACTATGTCGTATTTTCCTTCGATTTTAATCACTGTTTCAGGAGACGACAACAACAGACCCGTTAGGAAAAGGTCGCACTCGCCAGTTTGTATTCTGTATTTACCTTCCTCGGTACCTTGCAGCCTCTCGCTCTCGGCGGGGTCGAGGGCGGTCACTTTGTCGGACTTGCGGGATGGTCTGCTGATGCCGGCGCTGTTCACGGCCCGGACCCGGAAGTGGTAGGAGCGGCCCACCTTCAGGCCATGCACCGGGTATTTACAAACCTTCACCGGGGCATCGTTGCACTGGACCCAGGTGTCGCTGCCGGATTCACACCTGCACAGAGAGGAAAATTTACTTTTAATAATCAAATATTAATGAAAACGTAGTCCAAAGAGCTGCTAACCTACTGCATAATTCAAACTCTGTATGTAATAATTATATGTACTTACTATTACAATTACAGTCTTTAGTCAAGATTTGCACATTTCATCCTCTTTGCTTCGAACACTGTGCAACTCTTTGAATTTTAAAACATATTTTCTACATATTTTTTATTCTAAATTCCTATTTCTTGAATTTTGCAGTACTTTATTTTCTCTTAATATGTTTATGTTTATTTTGACCACAAACGCACCAAAATACCCAAACAAAATCCTTGTGAGTGAAAAACCTTCTTGGCATTAAACCTGTTTTTTTCTGATAATAACAATCTTCATCTTCTGAGCACTTTTCAAAACCATTTCACAAAGTGCTTCATACAAGAGAACATATTAAAACCAAAAATAATAAGAGTAAATATTCACTTTTAAGACATTAAACTTTAATGTTATTTTTTTTTAGTTAAAGCTGCATTTTTTAATTTTTTTTTTTTTGCTTCTTTTTTAAGTCATGTCAGTGAAAAAAACATCACACCAAGATAAAAAACTTTAAAAAACTTAAAAAAAAAAGAGATAGATTGCCTTATAAAGTGTTTAGTTAGGCTGCAGCTTATCCGTCAATCACTTCTTCACTTCTTATTGTTAAGTTTATGAAATTTCAAAGAATTTGAAAAAAAAAATCTGATTACAGCTTCAAAGGTTTTGTCCAGATGCCAAAAATATCTGTTTACAGTGAAATAAACAAAGACAAGCAGCAAATTGTCACACTGGAGAAGAAGCAGCCATAGAGTATTGTAAACATTTGCTTAATTACTTTAAGTAATTAATCGGTCGTGTTGTTGATCATTTAAATCAACTAATCGATTAATCCAAAAATCGTTTTAGCAAAGCTGATACTGAGCGAGTAAATGAGCTGTGAGAAGAAAAACTATCACATAACATCGCAGAGTCATTTCATCTGTAGTCAATATATAAAAACATTGATAAATATGATAAACGTTAAATAAAAACGGTGACATCATGTCATGCTTATAGTTTCCTCGGTGTAATTTATTCACGTCAGCGTGCTGTGCTATAAAAAGAAAGCAGACTGACCGATCCACAAAGTATCCGGTGATTGCCGGCTCGTTGACGGTGTTGGGGGGTTTCCAGGCAACCAGGACGTAGTCCGCGTTGATGTCATATGCCTTCACGCTCATTGGTGCACCGGGGGCCCCGGCCGCAGTGGGGGCGGCATCTAGGGTGACGGAAAAAAGGGACATAAGCCGGGAGGGGACGAAGGAAGGACGATAGTAGACATAAATAATTCTCTTCACAATACAATACAATTATAGAAATCTTGTGATCTTGTTAAATATGAGGAAATATTCACTTTAAGACCTTAAACTTTAATGTTTTTTTTAAGAAACATCAAAACAAGCTAAAAAAAGTCTTAAGAGTTTAGAATAACCAATCATAGATAGAAAGAAAGATAGATAGATAGATAGATAGATAGATAGAAATTTAGAATAAAACATTCATGCCAATAAAGCTAATTTGAATTTGATAGAAATTTAAAAGTTATCTAGTTAGATTTGCACTGACTTGCACCTTATTTTGTCTTTTATCCGCCTTTTTTAAACATTTATTAAATTTGATTTTATATACTTTTTTTTAGCTAAAAAGAAAAAGGAAGCAAAAAGTGAAGAGAAAATTATTCATAACCTATTTTCCATCTTTTGATATGCTTTACTGTGGGAACTGCAGATATCCTGACAGACACGCTCACTAATTAAAGGCTGTTAAACCAGATTTAAAGAAAAACGTCTCTCTTCTCATCACGTTGAGGCACGTCCTGGGAGCAGGTATGCTGGGAACTGAGTGAGGTTAAATTAAGCCTGTTTCATAATGTGTACGTCTAATGTGGCATCTGTAAAAGTTTAAGATTTGGCTTGAGTCCTAAAACTTTGACTTCTGGTATTTATCTCTTAACCCTCCAGCTGTCTGTCAGCAAAGACACAAAAAGACCAAATTTACATCTTTTTTTTTTAAAAAACGAACCATCGTGTTAAATCTTTTTCTGCTGATGGTTCTTTATGATGAATCAGTACATTTGAGTACATTTTTAGTACATTTTTAGGTACTTGGACTTTACATGAGTATTTCCATTTGATGTTATTTAATACTTTTCCTCCACTACACTTCAGAGACACTGAACTCAAACTTTTTTTTTTTTTTAAATTCAAATTTTTAATATGAAATATAACTAACAAAAAACTTTAATGATCCAGAGGGGGAATGCCACCTTTACCAGCTGCAACATTAAAGTGATGAACACATAAAGGCATCAATACTTGCAATTAAATAATATGGCATATATTATCCTAAAATGGGCAATTTTTCAAATTGAGTAGTTTTATTTATTATTATTTTATTATTATTTATTATTTTTCAGTAAAACTGCTGTTTTACTGAAAAATTAAAAAGTGTTTACTCCTGACATTTAAATTATATTGTTTATAAAAGAAACACTGCACAATACATTTATTGCAACATATATCGCTAAAATCTAATAATTTATCTGTATCTAGATTTGCTTCTAGGTTTGATGTTTCAGTATTTTTTTAGACTATTACTATCAATACTGTCCTTTTAAATTGATCTATTTATTTTTAAACTGTTGTTCCTGATATGTGCATTAAATATTTATTTTTGCAGAAAAGCAATTTAGCAGATTTCCATAACAGCGTGACCCAATTATTATTTATAATATATTTATCATTTATAGGTGTTAAAATGTTACGTGACGCAGAGTCACGTGTCCTACCTGAAACAAACAGGTAGGCGCTGTGCTCGGCGGCGGTGCCGTCCTTGGTAAAGATGCGGAGGGTGTAGAGGCCCTCGTCGTCCTTGGCCAGGTGAGGCAGCGTCAGACGGGCGGCGCCTCCGCCCACAGATATCTCCACCAGCTTACCGGGTTTCAGCAGTTTATCTGTTAGCAGATGAATGGAAATAATCAATAATAAACGGAAGACACAGTGAGGAGTGACGAAAATACACAGTTACACAGATTTTAATGTAATAATCACACAAACGTATCAGCAGTTGCCACTGCGAACATAATACAAAATGTCCTGCAAATGTCCAGAAAAGACATATATATGACGTTTGTTTAAGACGGAGCTTTCAATTTTTATATAATGCTGGAAAGTTCAATAAACAATAATAATAATGAATATCCCTGTAAACCATCTTCAAGGTGATACCACAATTATCATCATAGATCATCAGACCGATTATTGATGATTAAATAACAGCTCTCACATTTAAACAGCCTTTTCAAATTACTGCACAATTCAGGATAAAATAAAAAGATCATGAACAGGGAAATAATGGATTAAATGTTAGCTGAATTACAATTATGTGAATAACATGATATTTTTATGATGATATTACATGTCCAAACTGCCCACTCCAGCGCCACGGACATGTGCGACAGCCTGCTCCAGCGCGAACATGTCCGAAATCCCGCTCCAGCGTGCGGAAAGCCCACACTGGCGCGGACATGTCCGACAGCCCGCTCCAGCATAGACATGTGCCACAGAACAGGTTTTCAATGTCTGACAGAAAATAAATATTTAAACCAAAATTTACCTCATGATATCTTCATATGTCTCTTAGGAGTGAAAGGGAACCTTTAATCTTGACAGAAATAGCGATTTGATGTATATCGTGATATATATCGATATCGACTGATATGAAAAAAATTATCGTGATCAGACTTTTTTCCATATCGCCCAGCCCTAACATGAGGAAAATTCAGTATACTATGTCCAGAAAAAACATCTATATGACGTCCAGAAAGACATCTATATAATGTTCTGAAAAAAACATCTATGTGACATCTAGAAAAGACATCTATACTATGTCCCAAAAAAGACACTGATATGACTTACATAGTATAGATGTCTTTTCTGGATTTCATATAGATGTCTTTTGTGGACATTTGCAGAAAATGTCTTATTATGTTAGTAGTAGGCAACTGTTATACATTTTTGGGGAATTTATTTTGTTTGTGGGATTGATAGATGAAAAACTGCAGTTTGTATTACATTGTGGGCTGTTATTATGTTTACAGGTGTTACAGGAAGCTTTAAATAAAAATAAATAAACAGATCAATAAAATAATGACAAAATGCAAATGAAACATTAATAACAAAAGAACAGGGCACGCTGGACAAATGCATGAATGAATGTCTTACCGTCTCTGTACCACTGGGCGAGGGGGGGCACGTTGGGGAGGTCGGGGACGACCACCATGGTGCACACCAGACTGATGGAGCCGCCTTCCACACCGAAACTCACCCGGAACCGATCCAGCAGACTCACCTCCAGCTTACTGGGATGGATGTCAGTCAGATGGGGCACTGAGCAAAAGGTGAAACATTACTCTTAATAATCAATAACCTTTCATAACACATTGAGTGAAATGCAGTGTACATGAGTCAAAAGGTAGACATTAAGTGATGATGACGGAGGTTTCAAAATCATACAGTCGATGTTAAATATGGATGTAAAATTATGGAGCCCATAAAGGGACAAAAAAACATAGATTGTGAAAAAAAATGATGGTGGAAAAAAAAATTAATTATGGATTTTTTTCATAATGGTGGAAAAAAATTAAAAAAAGTAATTCCAACATCAAATGGTGGGAAAAAAAAATTTCCCGGGGGAATTGTTTTCCCAACATCAATTTTTTGTGCTAATGTGTTTTCCAACATTTCCAAATGACTAACTGGACAACCACTGGGAGACATTGTGGGGTTTGGAGCGGTGATATTGTCTCATGTTATAAAATTTTGAAGGTAATATTTTGCTGAATTCCAACATTATTTAATTTTAAGTTTATAAAACTGATTATAACAGATTGAACTGTTTACACTGAGGTTCCTCCTGTTTTTTACTCTGTGTGCGTGCGTCTCAAACGAGGACAACAACTTCTTACAATAGTTTCCACCACTTATCAGGCCTCTCACATGCTCGGCTATTTGTAGCCCGTGTGGTTGAACTGGTTGTGTCTGGGCCTGATTCCAACCAAAAATTTTTTAAAACTCCATCCGAACCCTCTCCTCCCTCACCTATACCAAGCTGGCAGGACTCCCCGGCTCCTGATGGTCCTGTGAAGGAAATAAAATCATTATTACCGGGAGAAACATGTGAATAACGGTGCTATATATTACTGATATTATTATAGTACAGAGCCAGAATAAAGGATGACTTACTCTTCACAGTAATTGTCGCCTTGCTGGTAGCTGTGCCATGCGAGTTGGTGGCCACAGCGCTGTACTCAGCAGTATCACTCACAACACACCTAAAAAAATCACAAAAAAAAGACAGCAAGGAAACATGTCATTATGTAATTTATTTAAATATTTTTTTAAAAAAGTATCCTAGCTATCCATAGCTTTCCATATTAAATATATATAGTCAACATGTACATGTTCAGTGTAAAAATACAACAATTTTGATTTTAATTTTTGTTAAATATTTTTGTTAGAAATTGAAATCATGTGAAGACCTCAATTTTTAATTTTTATTAGTATCATTAAAATAATAACTGTTACAGTTAATTATTATTCTTATAAATAATACTACTACTACTACTACTAATAATAACAATTATTATTATTGTTTATTTATTATATATAATAATAATAATAATATAATGATAATTATCATTATCATTCTTATTCTTATTCTTATTATTGAGAACCATCCCCATGGACATTTTCGCCATAATAACGGATGACGGATCCATGTTTAACTTGACAGACAAAAATGATTTGAGCATGAGAGGGAGCAAACTGTTATAAATTCAGCCCATTTTTAAAGTTTTGGCTTCATAATAAGCAGCACTTCAGCGCTTTTTTCCCCCTTAACAAGGTCGGCTGTCAACTCCTCAAGTCCATGTCTTTGATTATGACACACGACATAACGTACTGACTCTTTTGAAAAACGACCTCACACATTGAGAGCGGATTGAAAAGAAGGTGCACCGAGGCAGCGGCCTGAAAAGAGTCGGGTGTGTGGGTGAGAATAGACGGAAGAAATGTGACCTTCACCTCGGACTGGACTATTTTAAAAGACGATCCATTTTCTGCGCTGCGGACACGAAGTCTTTGTGTGTGTTTGTTTTTTTCCTAATAAAGTTTTTCACTTGACGCCTCTGAGTGAGAAAATTCTTTTTTTTTCATGAAGACATAAACGACAGTCTCCTCGCTGACCCTGTAATGCAATGACGGAGGAGATATTCAATGCCTCAGAGAAAGAGAGAGGGAGAGCGGTGGGAGGAATTCGTGGCTCGAATGACGCAAAGGTCAGCACTTTGACACGAACAGCTGAGGAGTCTCGAAGATGACAAATGGGCCAGCAGGGCGGACCGTTCCCCTAAATCCAACAGTCCTCCCTCTGCAGCCGCCCCTCTTTTAATGTATGGCACCAAGAGTTTAGGTAGAGCGCCAAAATATCAAAAACAAAACCGACAAAGAGGAGATATTTATCTTTGCAACAGTTAACCCTTTAAAACCTGAGAAAATTGTTGCTATTGGGTTCTTTTTGTTGTTTTCTAAAAAAAACATTGAGAGGAGGTAATGAACAATTTGACAAGAAATCAATCAAAAATTTGTAAAAAAAAAAAAAAAAAAAAAAAATACAGTAGATGTTAAATATGGATGTAAAATTATGGAGCCCCTAAAGGGACACGAGGAAGAAAAAATATAGATTGTGAAAAAAAATGATGGTGGAAAAAATTGAATTATGGATATTTTTCATGATGGTGGAACAAAAAATTAAAAAGTAAAAAAAGCTTTCTTTCTTATTTCTTGTTCCAACATCAAATGGTGGGAAAAAAAAAAGTTTCCCAGGAGAATTTTTTCCCCACCATCATTTTTTTTGTGCTAATGTGTTTCAACATTTCCAAATGACTAACTGGAACAGTTAACCCTTTAAAACCTGAGAAAATTGTTGCTGTTGTTTTTTTTTTGTTGTTGTTGTTTTCTGAAAAACATTGAGAAGAGGTAATGAGCAATTTGACAAGAAATTAATCAAAATAATTTAAATTTTAAATTAAAAAAAAGTAGCACAAAAAACAAGAATAAAATACAAAGGAATGACTTGAAAAAGGGCTAATATACAAATGTACATATTTCTGTGACATGATGTTAAACATGTAAATATTATTATCATGTTTCCTGAAAAATCTCTCACCTTTGTCTTTTTAAACGTTATTATGTGAAGCACCTTGAGTTGCCTCTGTGTATGAGATGTGCGATATGAATAGTTGTGTTTGTGCCGTACCTGCTAATGATCAAACTGTGGACTCCATACTTGTCTTCAATCTTGTACTTTCCTGGAGCGTTCAGTGGGTTGACGAGTACTCCACCTTTATACCTGCAAACAGCCATCAGTCAGTGAGTGTTTTTCACTCCAACAGTACACACTCTCACTTTAAACTGGTTGAATCAGCATCTGCATTGTGATACATAACTCTGTGATGCTGCATCTGATGATAAAGTGAATCGTTTTGTGCATTTAAGTAGCAACAGATATGTAAAAGGACTATTTGGAGGGTATGCTGAACATCATAAATTTGTATATAAAGATTAAAGGAATGCTAACAATGCTCACAAACCTTTAGGGAGGAGATAAATCCTGTATTTTATCAATGCATAATATGACACAGCTATACTAGACCTTAAAGTATCAAAATATAGATTTCTACTAAAATGAGGAAAACATAAAATGTGGCTAAAAGATCCTAAACAGTAAAAGAATATACGGTAATTAAGGGGAATATTGTTCGGCGTGTATTTTAGCTTTTCTTGTGCATGCAAGTCATTAAAATATTATTTAATAAATGAGTGTCATCGTCTACAGCTCTTAAAAATGCAGTGTTGCCACTTCCTGATTATGCATGGGTGCTGTAAGCTTCAATACTTCATACTTTAAATGTAGTTTTGATATTTCAGACATAAATACGCTCAAATCTAAACCCCATTCTCGTGAGATGCGAAAGTTCTGACCATTTGACAACGGGCCTCGGGTTTCCCTGCACGGTGGCGAACAATTTGACGGGAGTCTTCTCCCACACGGTGTGGGGCCGCAGGGCAACGAGGAAGTCCGGCATCTTGGGGATATCGTCCAACAGTTCTGTCCTCCTGTACATCCTGTCCTTAACCTGGAGACAGTAAACTGTGTTAAGTGAATGTTTAAAGTGCAGTGGAATATCTTTTTATTTTCACACTGCATCTGTACTCCATCAAGTATTTAAAAAAGAAACTACACAGACTAGTAGTTTCTGTGAAATGAAGACATCATTAGAAAAGTCTTCTGAGCCAACGTGCCATCATTAACATTTCCCAGCTGACATCAGGATCAACAAATCTGAAATCTGCCCGGACCAGAGGGATTATTAGAGAGGTGAGGTCAGCAGGCAGCTGTTAGACCTGCAGTCAAACATTTATGTGGCACCACTCGTACACAGTGGGAATATCACAGCATTTCATGATGTTTTGAATTAATTCATTGGTGTTACTGTATTCATACATCCATGATAAAATTTGGTAAATTCCATGCTCTGCTATTGAAAAATGTTGATCAAAAACCTGCTCTTAAGCTACAAACAGTCACTTATTGAAGTATGAACTAGCAGCAAATTAAGTTATCTCAACTCTCATCAGAGCACTGATAAGGTATATCAACAAGAACCAGGTGGTCTGTTAAATATATATGTACAGTTGAGTGTCATCTGCATATGGGCGAAACAAATGTTCTGCAAATACTGATGAAATAATTTGATCCGTGTCATTTCACTACTGAACTACTTTACTCAGGATGGTGCAGCCATGTTGTTGCTAAACATCAGCTATGATAACTCAGCTCATTAAATCCATCAGCCAGGTCTGCAGGTAACAATACTAAACTTTATGATTTAGTCCCATATAAACCATCAAGTATCTCCAAGCTCCTTACCTCTCTCTGGATAGCGAGACTATCCACTTGAGCCTTGGTGGCAATCCTCATCCTGTGGAGCTCCTCCTGAATAACAGTCAGTCCTTTTCCAACATTAGTGCTCACTCTCTGGTACTCTTCAGTCCCCTCTTCAGCAGTCCTACCAAAATAAATCAGAATTTTTGTGTTACTCAGTGTCGATCACAAGCTAGACTTTTAGTCTATCTTGTATACAGACTTCAAAGTGAATACGTTTTCAAACAGTAAAACAAATTTGTGGCCAAAAGCTTATAACTTTAGAGGAAAACTTGGATATTTTTTAACCTGGACCCTATTTTTCATGGTTTTTTTTTTGTCTAAGAGCCTCTTTATACCTGGAATTACCATGCATTTCCATGAGCCGAACAAAAGTGGGCAGCCAGGACACATCGCTGTTCACACCTGTATCTATCATGTATCAGGTCCAAGCACTCTGGATGGTTAGAAAAGCATAAAAGGCCTTTAATTCATAAGGCTAGAAACATTAAAAATACACTAACGCTATCAGCTTGTAGTCATTAGATCCCAAAGAAGATGCAAGGCGATACCCTTTAGTTGAATTTGTAATGTTTCTAGACCTATGAATTAAAGGCCTTTTATGCTTTTCATTGATAGTGAATTATTAGCCCAAATGTTAACATTACTGCGTGCTTTGTCGCTGCTCTTTTGTAATATTGGATCAATATCAAAAACTGTTCTTCGAAAAGCATGGAAAATGGGGCCCAGGTTGAAAAATAAAGACGTTTCTTTTTAAATAGTTTTCTTTAAACCTTATATGAGTACTAAATGTCAGATTTCATCTCACGATTAAAAGTAAAGTAGTACTTTGGAGGCATGATTGGAAGAATACGGGATATCAGCAAATTAATTCAACCATCTGGGAGTTCAAATTATGTGCAATGAACATTTAAAAGCATCAACAAACAGCAGCTGATATTCTTTACATTGAGACATGAGTATTTGCCAAAATTACTTGTGAATATTTCAGTACCTGCTGTCACAGCAACACTACTTTATCATTGCTGAGGTGTTTCCATCAGCCCGCCCATGTTAATTTAACATATCTCACAGACTAACATGAGGTCTACAAATCCTTAATCAACACTTGACCATTCAAAATAATCATCGCTGGAAAAATTCACAGCCAGTAACACTGAAGAAATGTGCTGTCTTGACTTGGGGTCAGCTTGTAGAGACGGTAGTTCAGTATTACCTTACACCTAAAATAACCCTGACATATGACGGCAGCCAATGGGAACTCACCTCTGCCGGAAGACCGGTATGGTATAGGCTGGTTCCGCCATAGCCTCTGTGGCCTGGGCCTGCACCTGGCTCACCGATTTAGAGCTTGATTTCCTGCGGGGAGGAGGTCCATCGTTACATAACAGACACTCAACAGAAATCCCACCAGAATAGACTTTTTAGCTTTGCAGAAGCAGGTCGCAGCACTAAAATCTGTGATGGTCCACCTGAGGTTTTTCTTGAGATAGAAGTTATTATAGAATTGTTCAAATGGTGCCACATGGACAGAATAAGTCAACAATTAATATTAGACTTTTACATGATACTGAAGACTAAACGTGTCCCATTTCTCTGCTTTGCATTGCCAATAAAACGCCATCTTATACTATTGATGAAGTATCCTAAGAAATCCATTCTTAAAAAACCTACTTATATGCTTTACAAAGACAAAATACTTAAAAATAATTGTGGCCAACTTTAACAAAAACTCAACTTTTCTTCAGAATTGGAACCTCAAAGTTACGTTTTAAAGAATTACCCTTTTATGACAGTCGATCAACAGACTTGTCGCTTTAGTGGTTAGTGTCTAAGACAGATAATTTAATTATATCAATATTTATTTATTGATACAAGAAAGGAATAAAAAATAACATTTGGTGCTCTACAGTTGAAACTGACTCAGTTAAAAACAGTTTTCAGCAGGTTCCTCTTAAGCATGAAAACACATTATAGTACAATACAAAAGAAAATAGAAAATAAAACAAAATACAACAGAAACAGAAATCTACAGAGACAAGACAGCAGCAAAACATCGGCGGCTACATAGATATTACAGAGCAGAAGTCTTAAATGGAGTGAGAAAGATGGTTTTTGAGATGTGAGTCAGTGGTTGGAGATATGTTTTTATATCAAATAATTAAACCAAAGAGCATCAGGGACACGGACAAAGATGTCATCCAAAAACTGTTTTTTAAGGAATATGTTTGATTGAATGGGCAGAAACTTGGCATAGGTAAAAACTAACAGTTAAAGGAAAATCACACAGAATTGAAAGTCCTTCATGTCCATCTCTCTAATGGGAAACTTCTTGAGAAACTTGGTCAGCGCTGAAATCTTCAGCTCGGACCTCTGGCCTCAGATGTGGGTCAGGTTCAGCGGAGTGGCATGCGGCCTCTGATATACAGTAATACCGGAGCTACTCGACAAGACGGCAGATTTCTTCAGGATGACTCGGTGATCTGAAGTTGGCTTGTAGTGTCAGTTTTATGTTCATCACTAGTGACGACAAAGCGCCTGCGGCCTTCGACTTGTGGATCAAGTTCAACATTTAACTGCACAAACACTACGTTCACACTTTGGACCCATCTGATTTTTCCCCTATGTGACCCAGATGTGATTGCTTGATTTGATTGATTGTGATTGCTTGTCATTTGGCAGGTTTCCATTAACCCTCAAATTGCACAAATTGAAACTGAATACATAATGATGGAAAGTATTTACGCCCGCATGAGATCATATTACAGGTGATTTGAGAAAGCAATGTTTTGCAAAAACCCAGGTAGTGTGAACAGCACAATGAGATTTGGGCCACTTACATATGTGGCTCTAAATCAGATGCAAAATGTGACCCGAATCAGAACTCAGTGTGACTTTTACGTCACTCTAGATTGAAATCCCTCTGTAAAATTAAGAAAACTCAATTTGTCCGTCCATCTGTCTGCATCCATTTTTGTCCTCAATGAGTTCCCCAATCAATCTTAAACTACACGGCCGTTGCAAATTGCCATAGATAGAGACTGATGAAGCCGTTTGTCTCATGCATCCACTGCCCGTGCCCGTTTTGTGACGTCTTGTTGATCCTCTGGGCATGCGAGCCACATCAAGACCATGACCAGTTCATATTGGAGACTAATATTGGCCTCATTTTTAACCATAATGTGAACAGCTGCATTAAATATCAAAATTGAGCACTAAGGCTTGCAGTGTGAACGTAGTGTAAGAGCCAGGAAGGACACAATTCTATAAAAATGTATTTGACAGCAATGTGGTACAAAATACATAATGTCTTTAATGCCCTGAGTAATAAAACCAGCCAGAAGCTGCAGAGCACAAGTGGCACAAGCATTATCTAAAGCCTGTTTCAGCTCCAGAGCTTCTGGACCTCACAGTGAAAAGACTCACTGGTGACCATTAAAAAAAAACACTGCCAACACACAGCACACATTTTTGAACGCTGCAGCATTTTCAGTTTTTTGGTTTTGGCAGGTCTGCGTCTCCTCCAAGCTGTGCTCTATCCACACCGGACATGCAGACTTTCTGAACGTGTTATCTTTCATCGAAAACTAAATCAACATTTGGCAGAGGAATAATTAGCATCGCACAGAAGGATCAATACTTTAGCCCACTAACTACCATTAAATTCTGTAACAAAAGGTTCAGGTAACATGCACCAAATCGGTGTTCCTCACTTGGCGATTTTCTGGCAACTTTATTTCTAGAATGCAACTAGAGACAAACGTGGGCCGCGTTTAGATGAGAACTGCCCGACTTATCTTTGCATTTTTTAAAAGAATCTGCATTCATATGATAACATTGTGAAAACTATCCTCGTGTACACGGATCCGCAAAAACAACCAAAAACGCTGTAGTATGCATGCCAGGCCAGTACTTGGCGGTGTAACTTTGTAAAGACACACCATAGAAGAACACCGTGCGTGTCCCAAGTGCGGCCTTGACGTCACCGTTCTTACAGGATCCACGCATTGCCAGTTTACTCGGTGACAGAAATGTGGTGTTTCCCAAAGATTACACTCTAAAATCAGGTTTCAAAAGTTTGTGTTATCAGGCCCCCAAAACGCCACTTTCATGTGGACGAAAGGTCATGCATGCAAAAACTGCTGCCGAGTAAACTGCCCTAAACAGTACGACAAATTCTTGCTACAAATTAAAAGCAGTCAAATCCACAAGACAAATTAAAATTACCTACAGAATATATTGCTCACACTGTATATGTTAGATATATATTTTTTTTGTAAAGGGGAGGGGAGGGGAAGGTTAGAAAAAAAAAGTTTAAATTTTCTTTTGGAGTGTTAATGGGCACATATGGATAAAATACAGTTATGTATATGGTTTGTTATTATACTATTTGTTATTATTTGTTATTATACTCTGCACAAATCTAAATACACAAATGCTGATCTGTGTGCACGAGAATCATTTTCACAATGTTATCATATGAATGAACTTTTTGTAAGACTTCTCTGTTTTTAGTAGTGCCATTCCCATCTAAACAAAGCCTCAGTGCCTGTCAAAATAATAGCAAACGGACACACATTTACTGATGATCTAGTATGTGACGATGTCAACACCCTGAAAATAATAAAGGCAAAAAACACTGATGAGTCCAACTGCTCTGTGAATTAGGAGACATTTAAGACCTGAGTTATGATTCGCTGTTCGTCAAACCTCAAATTCAAACTGAGTGTGAATATCTATGATATCAATAACCGTAGATTCTTCATCATTTTGTTTAAAGTGCTTATTTGCTTATTGAGATCTGGCCCGGCACAGCTTTAAATCTGGCGTCCGGAGACAAATGGAAAGCCAGCAGTAGGAAGCAGACGCGTATGCAGCAGGAAGATGAGGCCCGCCTGTCAGCAGCAGCTCTACGCGTATCTGTTGCTCTACCTGGCCAAGCAGCATGAGCTGTGCTTTTTCAAAAACAGCCGCTGAATCCCACCGTCATACCTCACTGCTGTCTGCTGCTGCTTGGTATGCACACAATGAGTGTGATGATAAGCAAAATCAGTTTTGACTTGGCTCGCACGCTTCTTCTTATACCAAGGTGTGACTTTGGACGCCATGACTGGAACACTTCAAGGAGATCTGGCCGCGAGCACCAGGAGGGGGGGAGGGGGGAGACCAAACATGTGTTAGCCATGACAGCAAACAAGTCTGTCCTTTACCACTGTTGTTACTGCAGCTGTCATATGTTACAGGATGCAATATAAAGGGATGTTCAGTGTACTAAATTCAGTAGATGTCAGTCTGCAGCCTCCAGTTTGGAGAAGCAGGCTGGAGTCCCACATAAAAGCTGAGCAACCCAACCTAAAAAAAAAAAAGTCTGTTAAAGTGTACGCTTTGAGTATTTTCACCTCTTTATCTTGCCACAGACACTTTCGGCTTCTCATCTATGCTCTTATGAAAACCACCAAACCCCATTGACAAAAACAGTAATTTTAGCTCGCTGAACACAGGAGCTGCTGTTCTGCTGCTGCTTCAATCAGTTCGCTTTTTTCGTTGTTGTGTGTTATGTCTTTCGTGAATCAGAATGAACCTTTTTAAATACAAAAGTCACACAAACAAAATAACTGATCGGAGCAGCGGTATAGACAAGCAGCTCCTTTATTCAATGATGTTAGATCACAGTTTTGGAGTCTCTACTCTCAAAATAGATTAGACTTAAAATGACAAGTGATTTTTTTTTAAATGATTTTTTTGTGTGTGAAAAATTCATTTTGTTGCAGACCCCATCCACAGCAGTACATTGCTCAGCTTCCATGTCTCCCGTCTGCTTCTCCAAACGGCATGCCAGCTGACATCTACTGTATGTAATATACCGTCTATGGATAAGTACCTCAAATAATCATAACTATGTCTTTAACTGGTACTGAGAGCATCAACAGTGTTTCTCTGCTGCCATCATACTTCAGTACAATACTAAATTCAAGAATAATATCTGTGATTATATTCATATCATACATAATAAATTACCAACAAATTGCTAAAAAAAAACCAAATTATTTAAAGAACATATAAATATCATAAAAACATATTTATCTCAAAGGAAATGATGTCAAAATCCAACATTTAGGAGGCATCAGGACTGCTCCAACACACACCAGGGCTCAGCACTTGAAATGTTTCACCTTACAGCCTCACAGAGCAGCTATGAATAGCTTGCTGCCTGCTCCATGATTGGAGAAATGAAGGAAATAGAGTCATTACCAGCAGTGCACAGCCCTCTCACTATTTAATTAAAACAAGCATGCAGGAAATGAGACTGATCAGAGTGTACAGGCTCCTCGAAAATGAACAAGACGAACTCCTAAACCAGCTGTCAAATCCAAACTTCAGGCTAATTATGTTTCACTTCTGTCAAAACAATTATTTCAGCACAAGAACATTGTTACCTGAGTTTTTTTAAGCTGATACACATTGGACAGAGAGGGTCAGCAGCCCTCTTAATGCCCTGGTATGTAAGGAAGTACCGCTCAGGGTGATTACAACAGACTGCGGCTGATTCCCACACAGGGGACAGATTATCTAAAGCCTTTCATTATAGCAACACATTTCACTCATCCCAACCTCGGTAACTGCTCCTCCTACCCTGAACTTCATTTTGCACAAGTTTTTTCTCCAATAAAATAAGCCCAGGAGCGAGAAAATATTAGGAAAATTGACTTACCCCAAGAGATTAAAACAGCGCAAAGCGGTGGAAGACCAGCCTGATGCCGCTTGGGAAGCTCTTGCTGATGGCAACAAAAATATTACCCTGTCACTGGAGGAATGCTGTTCCCCTTCCACCCCATGTATGGACGCACTTAAGACTATATATAGCATTTACACCCAAATTTTGCTCTCATTCTGCACTTTGGAGATGAAGAGTGTGCATCAGTACCTGCAATTTTATTGATTTATTTAGAGGTATGTTTCATTTGCTCTACTTATTAAATTTAATTAATTTTGGGGGGGAAAAGGTTAAAGAACATTTTAAATGCTTGTGGAGGCTGGGTTTCTAGATTGAAATACTTTTTCCAGACAGCAATAACTCTTTTTTTAAGTCCTTAAATTAACGCACTTTGCCAGTTTTACATTTACTGGCAGTGACAAGATTATCACGAGGCGCCTCACCTTTTAGATTTCACAAATATTCATTCAGCCGAGAGCCAGAAAGACATTTTGAGATAATTTCTTGGCAAATCCCGACACTGAAAGCCTTATGAGACCTTTTTAGGTTCCTGGAGACAGCCTGTCCTCCTTGGCTCAACACTTGTGGGCAGCAGTCAGACTATTTTTAACAGCCTGTCCTGCTCGTTACAGTGATACCCCCGATTCTTACTGTACAAGAGCCTTCGCAGCTATTTTCATTCACACAAGTTAATTTAAAAATAAAATGACTGAAGACACAGAGAAAAAAATATGAAGCAGAATTAATGAAACTCAGATATGATAAAACACATCACGGTGAACTCTAAAGAAGCAGCGGGCCTTTAGTTTATTGCCCAGACGACCTGCAGTTGTCGCCATGTGGCTTCTCCAAAAAGGTCACCTCCCCTCCTCTCTGTAAAGGACACTGGCCTGCAGCTTTGCTCACCGTTACAGTATAATCTCTAATAAAACACATTAACTCATTAAACCCTAAAAATGTGCATTACATTATTAACATGTCCTACTTACAGCGTGGCTGAAAAGTGGACATGTCATACACTTTTAAACATTTTAAATCTCATTTTTGGCGACCTCTAGTGGTGGTATGGAGAAAGACACTGTAGGCAAATTCCACAAGCGCTTCGAGTTTTCTGATACAGCTGACGAAATGTGGAAACCCTGACTTATTTATTTTATTTTAAGTGGAGGTTTTATATGAAGTTTATACAGTGATTTTTGCTGTGATAGTGTGATAACTGACTCGAGATGATGTGCAGTGTCTGACAGATGTGCCCATAGAGAACATGATTCTTTTTTTATGTCCACGTGGAGCTCAAAAGTGTTTTAAAATGTTGGTGAAAATCAAACACATCACGCTCACTCACAATATAACTTATTTAGGCTGGGTGCTGAATCCTCAAAATGGATCTCAAAGCAGTCAAAACAGGACAGCACTCTGATTCAAGCGTTTTTAAAATTTTTTTTACTTATATAATTATTGCCACACAGACAACACCATGTTACTGTCAGTGTGCACACTGAAGAAGGGCGTCTGGCCCAAAATGTCTGTGTGGCAATAATAATATTTTAAGAATGCTATAATCTTAATGTTGTAAAATGTTGTCATCTTTTTCTGCCTTTTTTTTGAAAATGGAAAACTCAATAAAGCACATTTGGATTAAAAAAAAAGAAAGACACAGTGGTAGATGTCACAGTACAAACAGGCAAAGCAGCTTTGGGAGGACGCAGGAGGGTCAATTTAGCCAGTGTCAACATCATTTTTTTTTTATTTTCACTGTTGCAGAGGAGATGCAGTTTGAGAATATTGAGGTGAAATTATGAGGAAAAAGAAAACAAAAAAAGTTTTAAAAATAAAAGAGGTGAAATAAGAAACAGCCTTGAAAACTGATGCGCACATAAGGAAAAGAGACCCGAGTTATTTCAGTGAGTGTTGGACACTTACTGCAAGTCTTGTGATGAACTGACTCCAGAGGATCATTCACGTCGCACACAAGAGGCCACTCCTGCAAAGACAAACTACAGTTACTTTATAATAAGTTTAAAATACATCCCCCTTACTCGACATTAACTGGAACCTTTGTATTTTTCTAATAAATAAATATATAAAGATATTTATGTGCGTGTCTACAGTCAGTGTACAGCTAATATTGAAGGACTCTTGCTGTCAGATGTACACAGGAAAATGTGCACAGTACTTCACAAATATAACTATACTGCGTGTATTAAAATAGTAAAATGACATATCATCATTTAATATTAAAAACAAATGTTAGATCACATCAGAAGCTGAGATACACTGACTTTTAGTCTCTACTTGCAGTGATTGAATGTAATTAAATACATTAACTCAAGTACTGTACTTAAGTACAATTTTTAGGTGCATGCACTTAATTTGAGTATTTTCATTTTATGCTACCTCATACCTCGTTGCCACATTTATTTTGACAAAATAAGTCACTAACTGATTATTACTACAAAATATAAATAATTCATTTTTTATGCACTATTATGGATAAAATCACCTAATAGTACATAAAGTAGTTAAAATGATCTCCATCCTCATCAGCTGCAGCATTAAAGAAATGAACACATTAAAGCATCAATAATAACAATAATCCAGAAATAATTCAGTATAATTCCCTTTGGTCTGTTATTCTCAGTCAAATGCTGCCACCTGCTGTCTATTTATCTGAAGCTGCTGCAGATCATCAGCTGAGCTGGAAATTAAATCTTTTTATCCCTCCATATGTTTTGTTATTTCTCTCATGAAGACAGCAGAGAACAGTGATATCGTCCAGAGCTCAAACTGACACTTACAACAGCATCAGATTTTGGTGAAAATAATAATAATGACAAAGTTTCTTTAAAGTGCTCTTCTTAAAGCGAGGTTACAGTGTGTTTTTTTTCATTTTCATGGACCGTAAAATGGAGAAGTTTAGAAGTAGCTTTTTAATCTTAACCTCTCCCTTTTCCATGGGTCTTTCTCTAACTTCCATCATGCATGTACAGAATTTCTCACACGTGTATTATAGAATAAAAATAAATTAATGTGATGTCACATTTATTTATGTTGCTGCTCTTATACTCTATTTATCCAGTCCTTATTCTTCTGACGTCCTTTTCTTAACATTTTTTAAATGTATTTACTTCATCTCTTATTTATCTGTTGTTGCTTTGTTTTATCCCCACTGATGTGCACAGTCCTCTTATATTATTTCTTACATTATTCTTATCATCTCTTATTGCTTTTTTCTTATATTTTCTAAAACTTCATTCGAGATCTCTGTCTTATCACTTTTAGTACTTTTGTTTTATTCTTGCTGACCTTTTGCGTACGTATTCTTGCCTTTGCTTTGTCTGTAAAAGCACTTTGTTAACATGTTTTTGAAGGTGCTACATAAATAAATAACATAACAAATAAATAAAGATATGAAAAACATTATTATTATTAATAATAATGATACTAATCATAGCTGTTGTTGTTGTTGTTATGAATGATTTTATTTCTATTTTATCTTTTTTTTGCATATTGGTGTTATCTGTTTATTTTAACTAATTTCAGGTTTGCTTCATGATCATTTTGTTTTGTCTTTGTGCATGCTCAGCATCGATAAAAATGAGGGTTGCCCTCAGCTGATTTAAGGTTTGAACATGAAACCATCATTTATCTCCATTGTACTGGGAGGCAGAAGCCAGTGATGTGCAGTAGTTAATGTTGCTTTACCCTTTGACCCGAGCTCTGTCAGGCGTTTTCCTTCTACTGCAGACTGAGTTCACTGCACGCACCACCAACACTGACCGAAACACACTCAACTGGATTTATGGCTTCCAGAAAAATTTGAAGTCCAGTCTGTCCTCTAAAAAACAAACTTTATATGAGATTCAACTAATTGCTGTTTTTTTGCAGTGTTGTTTTATTGTTAGAAAGTTCTTGTGATACTTTATTCACCTCTTGTGTTTACGCCAGTTGACAAAAAGTATAAGCGTGTGTCTGTGTGTGTGTGTGTGTGTGTGTGTGTCTGTGTGTGTGTGTGTGTGTGTGTGTGCGTGTGTGCATGATCTCCCGCTGGATTCCAGTCTCCTCCCTCTTTTCGGCCCCAGTACACAGCATGTTTGCAGTGGGAATGAAAAGAAATTATTGGAGCATGATAATATGATGAGCAGGGAAGTTCACAAGTTTGAGGGGCCTCATCACTTCCAAAAAGAAAAGAAAAAGAAAAAGCCACATTCTTTCAGACTTTTAGACTGTTTGAGTATAAACAGCTGCATCTATTTCAGCATGCACGGCAGCTTTTGTTTACTTTTGGTCTGTGACTCAAGTTAATGAGGAGAAATTCCAACATATTGTTATCTGATAATTAATAGGCCGCTAGATCGTTTTCTTTCCTTCCCAGTTGCATTTGGACGTTAGGATGGGGATGTTTATCAGTTGGTTAGCTATATTTTATCTGTTCATCGGCTTAACATTTGATTATGAGCAACATATCTTCACTTCTGCAGACCTGATTTGTAAATATCACAATTTCAAGACCAGTTGTATAAAAAAAACAATAATCAGCATCAGTTACTTAGTTTGGGGGCAATTTAGTCAAATGCTTATTGTAACATAAAATAGGATTTTTTGAGTAAATATCTGACATTTGTTGGTGGGTTTTTTTAGGCGATTTTGTGTTTTTTTCTTTGCAAGTACAATTCCACCACACTGACTCCCATCATGCTGCATTTTCAAAAACTTTTTGCGTAAAATAAACTGAGCTTCATGCGCATTGCCTTTTACCTGTTTCAACCATGCAACAAAATCTTGGTTAAATAGAAAAATTACATTTTATAAAATATACTCAAAAACAATAAAGTTAGATTTGCAATGCAACATCAGAAAAAAATACAATTCTTAAAATTATACATTTTTTGCCATGTCTTAGCATTTGGGGAGATTAATTTGAAACATTTTAATACAAAGTAATTAATTAAAATGTATTAATTACCCACTGACCTTCTCTTTGTCAGGTCAATGCATTTGGCAAAATATTGGTACTATTTCCAAAACTGAAAGCTTCCTAATGTTTTTAATGACTCCCTGACATTTCTCTGTAGCAGATCATTTTTCTACTTGTACATCAAAAATATCAAAATCTACTGAGTGGACTGCTGTGAAATTTACTGAGCACATTCAGATTCTCTTTGTGCTTTTTTTTTTTTAATCTTGTTTGTATAATGTTGCAGTGTGTATACAGTGTCTTCTATTTTATGTTTTCTACCTTATTTGTGTTATTTCTCTAGCACCTCGTCTGAGAGAAACGGCATTTCAATCAGCTGCATACTCTGTAGATGATTGACAATAAAGTTGATAACTTCACTTCAGTATTAAATGTTAAATGATTATATTTATGTGTCAGGTTATGGTAAATTCAGATGCAGCCCATCTGTTCTTTGTGTTATGAAAACTGTGTCAGGGGTTATAGTTTTATTTACAGTAAACGTTGTTTAGTGATGAGTAGTATGAATGTGGATCTTTGTTGACACCATGTAATCTGAGCAGATCCCAGGAAGAATAAATGAAATCGCTGCAGCAGCTCCAGAGTTAACAGGGATCTTAACAAGAAAACAAACTTAATGTTGTAAAAGAGAGAAAAGTGGCAAATCCTAACATCTGCAACTTTATTATAATAATGTGCAATTTATCACAATGTGCAATTATTAATGTGCAGTTGGTGTAAGTATTTTTTTAACTGTTGAGTTTTTTATATGCTGTTTATATTGTTCTTTTTGCTTTATTTATCTTGCACAAGCCCTTTGCTGCTGTAATAATGCAAATTTTCCTGTTGTGGGACTAACTAAGAATTATCTTATCTGAGAAGTTACTTTTTCAAGTGCAAAAATTAAAATTACAGTCACTCATATTTTTATATTATTATTATTAATTTTCTTTTTTCTATTTTGTATTATTGTGGTTATAACTACTGAGTTTACCTCTGTAGCATCCTTATGGGGGCACCTGCTTATATAACGAGGTTGCATAGAAGAGGGGTTACTGTGGGTCTGTGTGTCAGCAGTGTCTGTCATCAGGGACACTGAAGTAACTACAAATGTGAAGGTCAGAAGAGAAGGTCACCCTGACGCAGCCATGACAGCAGGCAGGACTTTCTGCCCGGTGTGGGGAGTGAATGAATGCTTAGCCCTCCCTCCTCTCCGGCTCCTTTTTGAGCAGCTCTCCAGAGGCACAGAGGAGGGAAAACAGCACAGGGAAGCTTTTCATTCATGCACTCACTGACTCGTGATTACAGCCGGCAGAAGATGGGACAGGCAGCAGGAGGAGGAGGGGGGAGACAGTGGGCAGGATAGAGGGGAACACAGGAGGGAAGTCCTAAATCGCAGCGATTCAGGGTGGAAAAAAAGGGACGTCAGAGGCTCTGCACGTCATCGAGTCAGCAGACACATGTCATTTGACGCAGAGCGTGGTGACGAAACGGAGCTGCAGGGGGGGAAGAAAGGGGAGGGGTCGCAGACTAAGTATAGCAATGCTGGGATTTGTTGCATCAGGCCTCAGCAACTCAACGAGGGTCTTCAAACCACGTGATAAATAAAAGCTGACAATTTTTAAAATTGTGTCACAGTTTAGAAAAAAGAAGGTTTTTTCCACAATGCATTCAATTATTATTACTGCAGACAAAACACATCAGCATGTGAGAGGACAGAGGGAAGCTTAGTGTCTCACTCAGTACGTTCACATGCGCAGTTTAGTGAAGCTGCGGTTAAAAAGCTCAATTAGGACGTTTAATTTGACCCGTCATGGTTCTTGTATACAAGCAGAGAATCGATCAGGAGCATCGATTTATTGACAAAAGTATGTCCGACTCCTCCACAGCAGCTGGAGATATGGCCTCTTTCGGCTGGTTGCAATAGACCTGTATTACTGATACAGTCTATAATATAGACCACATCACAATCACAACTGTTTTTTTTTTACTGATAACTTCGAGGTAGAAAACCACTGCATCACTTACATCTAATCAAACAGCGCTGAATCTAAAATACTACCTTTTTTAAAGTTGTATGTCCCTCACCTAAGACAAAATCAAAAAGTCCCTCCTCAGTGCTTTTAATAAAAAAAAATTTCAAGGACAAAATTTTAAAATCTTAAAACTTTTGAACGACGAAACTTTTATTTTTTTGCCCCATTTTCCCAGCATCTCTTCAACATATCAGTTTCAGATTCTTTTCACATATAATTTCAGTTAGCTTTCAAACATAACAAGAAAAGCAGGGACAAGTGAGGAACCTTACGTGATGGTAAACAAAGCGTCGTTACACAACAATGCAAAATTAATCTGCAGTAATGTTACATTACGCAGAAAGTTACCGCTAGATGACTGCTCTAACTACTTTATCACTCTATAAAATTCCATAACTTTTCCAAAACTTTCAATTATTTCTACTAATACCAGGACTTTTCTGGGTTTTCTATGATTTTAGGAACCCTTAGGTAGATAAAAGGACACACTAACTGCTTGTTCTGCTAATGTAATGTACAAAAGGGGAAAAACAAAAGATCAAATCCTGAGTTTGGTTACCATAAATATCTACGATCGACTTTGACACTGATAACGCCAAAGTCTAGTAAAAAAGTTACTCACACAAAAAGAGGGTAGCAATCAAAATCACTGATAATAATAAAAAAATAAAGGGTATGGATATGAAAACTGCCACTTACACTATAGTAAAAATATCAAAACTTAAGAGTTAAACATAATGTCTCTTTTTTTCAGTGCGGTTCTTGGCTTTAGCACAGGGGTCAGCAACCTTTACAATCAACAGAGCCATTTTTGACCAAAAATAATTAAAAAAAAAAAAAAAACATGTCTGGGGCCGCAAAACATATTTGAGACTTGTAGTTATTGTCTAAACAAGTATTTATTAATATGTTTTACAACAATGTGGCTTCTCTTCAGTGGGCTATTCATGATTATTTGGCAGTTAAAGCAAACAAATCTTTTTACACACTGTTAAATTCTCTATTTTCCTCCGAGACTTCACTATTTGTAGTAAATAACTAGCCTAGCGAGGGCATTTTGAGACAAGCCACCGTCATTGAGGTTTAGCAAAATTTAGAAAAAAAGGCGCCAGGCCATAGATGTATGACATAACTTTAGTTAAGTTTAATTTAATTATTCAGTGGTTTTTGTAAAAGAGGATAATTTAAGCATTTATTTAGACCTAGAACAGAAAATAAATAAACAAATTAAAATGTGAAAAAAAAAATCACTTCCATTTTTTCTTTTTTTTCGTCTTTTTTTTTGTTTTAAAGTCACTGGAAGCCAGTAGAGAGCAGTTAAAGAGCCACAGGCTGCCTAACCCTGCTTTAGTAGATTTCAGTCTTTTAATTGGTCATCTATTTACAACTAAAGTTGCAACTTTACGTAATCGACTGACAGAATGGAAAACTTCAGCTATGACTCAGAAGGACAGTATTTTCCAATATAATAAGAATAGTACACTCAGTGTGCAAAGGCACTGTTTTGGCATTTAAACAAAAATTAATGTCAAAATCTCAAAAAGATAAAAAAAAGAAAAATTCAGATAACTTTCCATTCGTGTCTTTGTTTTGTTTACTTGCAACACAGCTTTCGTGCACTTGTGCACATACTTAACACGTTTTTGTTAAGTATGTGCAATATTTTTGTTTTGTGGGACTAATTTTTTGACAATGTATTTATTACTTTTTAAATTTAAAATATACAGTAGATGATACATTGAACAACATATATATATTGAGAATTTGTCTATTTTTGATTGTAATTAGCGACTGTTGGCACTTTTTACACGCTTTTCATTCTTCATTTTTTTGATAATTGTCACTGTGTTTATGCATGTGGCATACATTTTTGCAAGGTTGTGTGTTTTTGTTTTGTTTTGTTGTTTTCAGTTTTGTTTTATGATTTGTGTCTTTTTTTATTCCATGTCGTTTTACATTTGTATTCTGAGATTATATCTCATGTTAATATTTTGTCTGACAAAATAATGTCTGACATCTGGTTTGAACTAGTGACCCCAGAGTCATAATAATACTCCTAAATATAAGTTTATGAAGAGAAGAAGCAGATATTTTTAATCTCAGATATTCCTCTTTCACTTATTCAGTCTGAACACTAACACTGAAAAAAGAGAATTCGTTAACCTACTTAAAATAATTACAGCTGTGTACAAATCCCTTGTTGAATCTGTGCTCACTTTTAAAATCACATCCTGATTCAACCTCATCTCTGTTAAGAAAAAACCAAGCGAGTAAAGGACCTGGTAAAACCCAAAATCCACTGTCAGTACTTCATACCCAAAGCTGCTGAAAGGAAAGCCAATCACATTACAAAAGATCCCACTCATCCTCTGAATAAGTCTTTTCAGGTACTACAAAACGTCACAAAAATGTCCCCTTGGCCGATAAAAACACTTGTAAAAAAATCCTTTATTGCCGCTGCCATAAATATATTATTGTCCGAGTTTGTTTTTGCATTTTGAGCCACATCTAGGATGATTTTCTGTCACGACAGACGATAAAGTTTCCTGAATCTGAATCATTTGCAACGCATGAATAAATTAAGTTTTTTCAAATCAAATCATCAAGTTCGATTTACAAACCATTGACTGTGTTACAGATTGAAGTAATTATTTTAAGTTGGTTGATAATTCTCTTTTTTCAGTGAAAAGTTTTGTGTACTGTGTGTACCAAAATCATTTAAAAGAGGATTTAGGGATAAAGCTTAAAACTCCTGGAGTGATTAAACATTGCATTTAAAATATTTCACATCTTTCCCACCATTTAAAATTGACCTATGACGATCGAACAGGTGGGCAATTGTCTTTTTTTACTTGTTAGTTCACAGTTTGGCTTGATAACCATTGCAGACTGGGAGCTTAGTGGTAGTTTTTAATGCATTAAAGATGCGGACCATCAGAGTGGAAACCTGAGGACTGTGCGTCTGTTTGGTATCATGGGGCTTGTTGATCACTCAGGGTACCTAAATCAATCCAATGTCATTTTTTCAAGGTTTGCAAGGTCGAGAATGGACGCGTACTCGCCTGAAGTTAAAGGTTTGAATACTGTGGTTATCAGGTAAAGTTTCACACAATTACGTGCCAGCGTGCAAGTTGGCCAGCGTGTTTTTGGGCGCCTTGCTGGCAGGGATACGGCGTGCGTCGCTGTGTGAGGGGCGAGTGTTTCAGGAGATAAGAAACCGTCAGCGCGTGTCTCTGGCTGTAGTGCGTGTGGAGCTGCTCAGAGATGGTTGGATGTTGCAGCTTGTATCTGATGCCCTTCAGCCTGTAGCTGATGCTGAGTGTGATGCAGCAGGCAGAGGGATGATGACATCATCGTGTGCTCGCCTCGCCCCTCTGCACGTACACCTATGGCCGGCGTGGCAACGTGCGAGACGTGCCGGCCGGGGGAAGTCTCCGGCTCTGAGCTGCTGGGAGGAGAGTGGCAGGTTATCATGCAGATGCAGCTTCCTGTTCAGCTCACAATCCCCCCCTCCTCCTCCTCCTCCTCCTCATCACGTCCTCACTCCCCTGCTGCTGTAGGAGAAGCCCCCTCCTCCTCCTCCTCCTCCCTCCCCTTCTTCCTCTCCTTTATGTCCCCCCAGCTCAGCCAATCAGACCACTCGGTGGGGGCAGGGCGTACCAGAACCACCATTCCAGTGCGGAGCTGCTGCATCTCCCCAGAGCCAACAGGGAGCGAGCAGCTCAGAGGGAGGAGACACGGTCAAACCCAGCCTCTGAGAGTGTGTGTGTGTGTGTGTTTAAGTGTGTGTGTGTGAGGCGTCAAGTGTGTGCCTGTCGCAGACTAGCAGGCACGGCTGCCGCTGCACTCTTGTTTCACCAGACTTTTCTTTCCCCCTCTAACCTTGCCACGGTGCTCAGCTCGGGCCTGCTTCTTCCTCTGCTTCAGGATAAAGAGGGATCAGCGAGTGGGGAACAAACCAGCCTTCCTTCCCCTCCTTCTTTACTCTCCAACCACCTCGTAGTCGCTGCTGACAGCTCCTGGCGGACGTGCAGGCAGGATGATAGCGGCTCAGCTTCTGGCCTACTACTTCACCGAGTTGAAGGATGATCAGCTCAAGAAGGTGCGTAGAGAGTGAGCTCGCACAGAGGTCCCTTTGTGCTGGAGAGTTGTGTAATGTGACAGCAGGCTTGTGGACAGCCATGGACGCCGGTTGCTGCATGTCAGCACTGAGGGCTGTGGGGCGTATCAGGTCTGGAGAGGAGGATGCAGCATTTGGGAAGTAGAGGAAGAGGAAGGGGAGGCCGTGATGAGCTCTAAATTGTGTTTTCTCGCTTGGCTCTGCTGAGGGCTTTAATAGGGTTTGACATGGATGTCCTTGACAGTGATGGTGGTGATGTGCAGCAGGCAGACCCTCGTTACAGAGAGTGTTTCCGGAGCGTCGGTTGCCAGGGCGGCTGAAGCAGACAGGTGTCTGTAGGAGGGGGGGTGCTGGGAAAAGTCGTGAGCTCCGTGATCTCCTCCCTCACTGCTTGCTCCACTCACCAATTCTTTCACTCCTTTTGTTTCTTCTTCCATCTTTTTTCCCGTAAACTCTCTTATTTTTGAATGGCCTCTGGCAAAGACAACATAAACTCATTAGCAGATGAAACCTGAGCCGGACTGAAGCCTCGGGTCATCTGCACAAATGACCTTTGCTTTGGTCGAAATTAGCCGCTGCATGGGATGAAAAGACCGGTGTTCCCAGCAGGGGGGAGGGGGGGAGGTGGTCGGAGGAGATGAAGGGGGAGTGGTAGATTTATGATGACATGCATGATGTCACAGTGCAGTGCACGCACGTGCCTCCGCTGAAGTAGGTTAGTGGAATTTACGACTGTCTTCACTGAGGTGACTCAGGATCCTTAAAAGGACGGAAGTTTTCCAAATGTGTGTATCTGGTACACTGCGTACTATTTTACTTCTACTGCGCGTTTTTAAATACACACATTTATTTGCACAAGAACATAGACAGCTTTTGTTAACGAAGCTCCAAAATTATGGAATACCTATCCAAAATTAGAGACACAGGCTCTGTTAGCATTTTTAAATTACAGCTGAACACCTGTTTATCTAGTCTGGCTTTTTACTTATTATTTCTTCTAAATGTTATTTTCTTTTTAACTTTATATACATATATAGTTTATCATCGACTGTCTTTTTATTGTCTAATCTTGTTGTCTTTTTTTGTTTTTGTGTTTTATTTTTATTTTGACACACTTTGAGCTGCATTCCTTGCATGAAAAGTGCCATATAAATTAAGTTTAATATTATAATTATATGAAGTCAGATTTAGCAACAGTAGTGGAAGAATTATTGAGATCTTTAACTTAAGTAAAAGTAGCAATACTACAATGTGAAACTACTGTAAAAGTCCTGTATTCAAAATCCTACTCCATCAAGACATGCTTTTGCATGTCTGCAAGTATAGGAATTAAACACAAATTTTAAAAAAAATTAAAAATGAATACCTTTTAAGCCGAATGGACCATTTCCGATTAGAGTAATTATTGATGCATTAATGTGTTCATCACTTTAAACACTGCAGCTGCTAAAGGTGGGGCTGATTTCATGACTTAATTGCTTTATATACTGCCGGGAGGCCGAATCTGTAATAATACATCATAATGTATTAGCTGATGTATATTTTGTAGACAGGCTCTAAAGCTGCGACCCTGTAAAGGTTAAGCAGTTATAGAAAATGAATTGAATAAATTGATGGAGGGATTAATAATCTAAATCTGCAAAGTAACTAGCGCCTAAAGTTATGAAATAAATATAATGGAGTAAAACTTCCAATATCCACCTCTGAGATGTTGTGGATTAGAAGTATAAAGTAGTAAACAGTTCAATGGAAATACTCAATAAAAGTGCAAGAACCTCAAAACTAATAGTTGGTTAATTAAATAACTACAGTACTTGAGTTAATGTACATATTCCACCAGCATCTAAAATGACTTTCTGTCTGTTATAGAAATATAAAGAAATCAATAAATAAATAGAGAATTAGCAACATCGACCTTTTAACCCCTGATGTTCCTCTTTACAGCCTCGTGTTGCACTGTTCAAACACACAGCACTTTGTTGACTCGCAGTGGAGATTCCTAAGTATCCAGAGGAAATAAATATGGCAGGCTAAATTTAGGAGGAATATAAAATTTCCGTTTGATGTAATGGTGCAGCCATAAAAAACAAGGCGCCTTGAGTTTGAATATTTAAGCCAGTATAGCAAACATATAGCTCTAAATAAAGGTTGCAATAGGCAGATACAGAATTTATTTGACAGTATTATTTATTAGTTTAAAGCTGCAGTTGGTAGCTTTTTAAAAAAATAACTTATCGAGTCATATTTGCTGAAATAGTCAGTATATTCTGAAACACGATAGTCTGAAAAAAAAAATCATGTCCCTCCTCCTCGTCCTAATGCCTCTAATGGTGTTTGCTAGAATCAGGCTGCAGCGCAGTCAGCAACAACCAATCTGAGCAGAGGATCATCAATCACGTCAATTGATCAATGAACTGCAGTCAAACGGTGAAACTAGGCAGCTGTGATCAAATATGAATCAAGAGTTTGTTCCTGCATTTTCTAGTTTTAACCTCAAATGTTTTCAGAAATGTATTTTAGTGTTAAGTTCAGCCATGAAATGAGAAACTTTGTGACCGTTTTTTCTTTTTTTTTTAACATAAAAAATAGAAAAGAGAAAACTGTTTGTTTGACAGTTTGACTGCAGTTCACGAGCAGTGATTGACATTTTTGACAACTGTGTTAGAGAAACCTCCACTCTGACTGGCTGTTTTTGATCACATACAGTAAGGCCATTACAGACGCTACAAGACAACAGAGTATGACTTTATTTTACAGATTATCTGTCTCATTTCATGCTGTGTAAATATAGAAACAGTGCCGGCAATTAAATAATAGTTATGTTTTATAATAAATACCAACTTCAACTTTAAAGGAAGAAAATCAAGAGTAAAAAAAGTTGATTTATGAGTAAATGATGATCTGCTTTGGCGTACAGCCTCACATGGTGACAGCGAAACGCAGACCTTATTTTAAGTTATTGTACTAATCTTTTGGTGAAGCTAATATTAACAATTCCCCGCAGAGGAGCCTGATGAGAAACAAATGTGCGGACTGTGTTTCGTGGCACAGAGTGGATCCCTGAGCTGTGTGTGCCCAATGGCATGCAGTGTGCGATTACATAACAATAACAGTGAATGTGCAGGCCAAATCCCCCCGAACAAACATTTCATTAATCACATGCTTTAACTGCAATTAAAACTGCACAATGATGCTATTTTAAACAAGCCGGTTATTATATTGCTGCACTGATTTTTATTGTATTATATGAAGCGCTCTTAACTCTGTCAACTTATCTCCACTTTTTGAAATTTTGTCTCGTGCTAACATGTTTCTGCTGCAGAGCTGTGGTTCAGGGGGGTCGAGCTGTCCTGGTTCAAGCTCCCTCACACACTATGTGTTATTTTGTGTTAAGTGGATCAATTTATTGGCTTTTTAACTTCCACTCAATGACCTTTCTCCCGTCATGTCTGTCATGCAATTAGTTAACTAAGCATTTCACATATTTGAGTGTCCTTACAAATTAAAACAACGAATGACATAAAAAGGAGTTTTTTCTTCTTTAGGATGTCTCACAGTGCTTTGCCGTGTTCATACTATGATGATGACACATCAAAGGAGTAAAACACAGCCAGTGTTTATATGGTGGTCTGCAGTTAACGTTTAGTTACGTTTAAGTTAAGTCAGTTTGTGGTCAGTTTCACACATGATTAGGTCTGTTTACCAGGGAGTAAACCTTTAACACAGCATGAAAAATCACGTGAGTTTCTATTGTTACCAACAAGAAAAGGGACTTTCTGTTCACAGAAGAAGGGCAATTTAATTTACCTGTCTTCTTACCTGTGGACTTATCTTGCTTAATTGGACAACGATAAAGCCACCGTCTTTTAAACAACAGACTCAGGAGGTAATGTCGATATAATATTAGAGAGGATCAGATGAAGCGTACGTGGATCACGCCAAAGGTTTAATGAAACCTGGTCACCTTTTCCTTAGCTATTTTGAAACTCTGTCATATGAAGAATATGTAGATGTCATACATGAATTGTTTAACTCATTCTGATTTGATTTCTTTTGAACATGCAAAAAAGGAAATGGAGAATGTTTTATACAAAATATTTTTTTGTATGTATTTATTTTATTGTTTATTTATTTATTTCATTATTATTATTATTATTAATAATAATAATTATAATAAATTATTTATTTATTCAATTATTTTTTAGATTAGAAGATTTAAAAAATATTTCCCCTATTTTGGTTATTTGTGTAAACCTGGATGGGAGGGTGTGAGTAGGCATCTGTGTCAATGACAAACAAGAATGTACATGTTTTCACATGCCAAATTGTTATATTTTGAAAACATAAATAAAGTAAAAAAAAATTAAACCTTGCACGCTGTTTATCTCGGGTACTACTACTACTACTACTACTACTACTTTTTTAAGTGAAATTCGCGCCACAACAGCACCTGAAAATCCCTGAACTGTAACCTGTTTTTCTTGTTTTATTTCCTGTTATCTGTTTTTATGTCTTTACTGTAAAAAAAAAAAAAGTTTTTTTAAATTGTTAAATGTTTTTTTAAAAAAACATTTAACAATTTAAAAAAAACTTTAAGCGCATTTGAATACTCCCTGACGGCTTGTGTTTGTGTCTGTGCCTTCAGATCGATAAGTACCTGTACTCCATGCGGTTCTCTGACGAGACGCTGAAGGACATCATGAACCGGTTTCCGCAGGGAGATGGAGAACGGGCTCGGCCGGGACACCAGTCCCACCGCCACCGTCAAGATGCTGCCCACCTTCGTCAGGTCCATTCCTGACGGATCAGGTACAAAAACACATCACTGTAACAAGTAAACGTGCGTGTCTACAGACAGTCCACTTCAACATCATCTACTACATCTACATTTAATAATCTACATTTCATAGACACAATTTTAAAACTTTTTCATGTTTTTTCAAGACTCCATTATTAATTTTCAGTGACTATGAAAATAATTCTTTGCACAGCAGAAACTAGAATATTATTATTCTAACTGGGCCAAGCTCACTTTTGATTTCATTCAGAGTTTTAAAAACATTGCAAACAGTTTGTGCAGAGAAAAACAGGGATTTGGGGACGCTATAAAGCACTTTATCAAACTCAGGGAGAGTAGCATCTTACAGGAAAACTTTGGACACTTGGTCAGTGGCTTCCTTATTTAATCTTTCAGAGGTCATCATGTTAGTAGTTTAAGAAATATTCAGCTGGAAGTTAAATATTAGTTAAATATTGACTTACCTGCCACTCCTCAACATCGTTTCCTGGTGTCCTATGACTGAGGGAAACTCTGATGTGTCCCATGCCAACATTTGTCCACTGGTTCAGCAAACAATAGCTAGAAAAGTACAAAAAAAACATATGAATAATTTGATTAGATTAGAATAATTCTTATTATTATTCACTTATATTCAAAGCAGCAAACAGGGCTTCAGTTGAATACACTGGCATAATGAAATAAAAATAATGTACGACAGTATCAAAAATGTAGACAACATTAGCATAAGCATTAAATGTAACTGTGTGTAACATTGATATTTCTGTCTTTTATTTTTCATTATTATTATTATTTTTTTACTGTAATTGTATGTTGTATTTCTGTGTATCTTGATGTAAATATTCACCTTTTTGTCTTATTTTTTTTTACGATAGCTGTTATAGGATGCACGCTATTGTATGTAACCTTGATATATATTCTCCTTTTTTCTTCTTTTTCTCCATTAAAAGCCAAACTAGGGACAGGAGTTGGAAACTAGCAATCGCTTTAATCACCATATGTGAAACATCAGTCACTACAGCTTGTTTCTAACAGGCGGAAGTTGTACTATGTGTGCTCCCATCATCCCTGTCAAATAAACTATATAAAAAATACAAAATAATAGACATTGTTTTATGAACATGCAGGAATTTCCACGGCAATACAAACACAGGGAGCGTTACCATTGGAAGCAATATCATGAGGATGGCGCAATCTCATTAAGTGCAAAGCGATTCAGACATAAATAACAACAGTTTAACAAAGAGTCCAGCGTCTTTGTTATGTTGTATATACAGTTCTCTCTATACTGTACGCTGGTAAAGCAGCACCTCGTGCATCCTGTTTCTGCCTGTAAACAATGTGCTGATGTGGTGAAACCGTCAGGTCTGCTGCGTGAGGACAGCCTCTTTGTGTTGTGCTCTGGATTTGAACTCAGTAGATCAGTACTGCTTTGGGCCCCGGGGCCTGTCAGTTCAAACAGCCTCGTCAAACTCTGTATTCAACTCATAACATGAGCCCGAACCCCTCATAGTGACACTTTTCTTAATTTGGATTTAATGGGAGATTATTTAATTACTTATATCATCCATTAAAAACCTTTTGCACATTAAATAATCATGATTGCGAGTCTGAGGGTTGGCCTGTCATCAGCTAAGGCTTTTTTTTCAGACAGTAGTAACAAACAGAGTATTACATTATGATCATGACTGTGCAGAGCTGATTTTGTTGAAATGGCAATTTCAGCGTCAGAGAGGGTTAAAAACATTTAACTTTTCCTGTGGGGTGATATTCTTCAGGCTCACAGTAGACTAAATTTGCTGTTTAATTTAACTCTAAAAAAATAATTTGGGATGAATTTAGAAACACCAGGACGCATCGCTCCGTGTCTCATCCAGCCGCTCGCGCTGAGCGCTCATTATTATTACCAGGGGCAGATGTAATGTTTTGGGGGCCCGGGGCCACAAGCACATGACCTAATTTTCAGCCTTTCTCTAACTGGGAATATTGGCAGGCTGTTGGCAGCTATAGGAGAAGTAGGCCGACTCAAAGTTGTTTTTTTTTTCTTGAATAAAATGATTAATAGCACAGAAGTTTGACAGAAGCTGAAGTCAGAGTCCTGCAGTCAGGAGAGGTCGGCCTATTATCAGCACAATGTGCTTAAATTTACCTGAAGTTTGTTTCAGATGGAGCTTTTAATTTTTTATATAACGCTGTAAAGTTTGATAAATAATAATAAATCATATGTTTATTACACTCCAACACACCATGGTCACATGAAACTGTGTCAGTTAACTATGAGCGAAAAAAAAACAAACCACAAAAAAAGAGCAAAAAGCAAAATAATCATTTAATTGTAATTGAAGTAAAATGTTCAATTAATTGTGATATTGATTTAATGTCATGTTCAATGTCTGACAGAAAATAAATATTCATATATATCTTCATATCTTACTTAGGAGTAAAAGGGAACCTTTAAGCTCGACAGAAATAAATGATATATATGGATATCAACTGATGTTAAAAAAAAAAAATATTGCGATAAGACTTATTTTCATATCGCCCAGCCCTGACTGAATGTAATTTAGACATTTTTCGGTAAAGGTGTTAAACTGGAATACACCTGCTGTTATTTGTGTCAGACTGAAGTCACTGTGCCTACAGCTCACCAGCGGCTTTTTTGACACTCAGAGGGAATGCCACTACAAGTTGGATTATTTTAATTTGCTAAATATCCTCAGAGAAACCAAACCACCCCTCATTACAGCTCTTAGATTCACAAAATCAAGAGTTTGATTTGTCAAGCTGCTGCTGTTTGCTGCGTGTGGTTTGTCCCTGTTAGTAAACAGCGGCTGGACACAAAAATAACATCAAGTGGCTGTCAGACATACTGTGGACCGAACAAGGCGAGCGGAGAGCGACGGGCTATACGCTGCCTCCTCTCCCGCCTGCTCCCACGTTATAAATAGCCTCAGGTTAAGACAACTACATGAGGTCAGAGGGATCATGCAAAGGGCAGAGGAGAAAACTGATAAACGTTTGAAAGCCTAATCAGCAGCGGCAGGCATGGCAGGGGAGGATGACTGCGGGATAAACGAAAACTTTACCTCGACTGTAACATGTAGTTCAATAACCGTTAATCCGATCCCTCAGGGCAGACTTTCTTTGTGTCTCAGAAGAGAACAAGTAAATGAAATCAAGGCAAAGCCCTTATGATATTATTTCACAGTCTAATCTAATTACACATTAAGATTACCATGACAAGAAAAGCTAATAATGAAAAAAAGACCAATTTCTCTGTCTGCCTAAATTTTGAGTTCAGTTTTCACTGTGACATTTCAGTCTCTGAGCATCCACTGAAAGTCATAACAGAATATAAAAGTAATTAAAAAGTTGCACGCAGGGTGTGTTTTTAGGATATGAGGACATTGGAACGGGTTCCCGAGATATTTTTTCATAAACAAGCTCTATTTTGATGCTCTCTTTTATTGCACTCTGGCACCTTATTAACAACCTTAAAAAAGTTTTTTTAAAAACTATTTTTGTTACTTTCCAGATATGAATTGTGATGAGGAAAATATTAGTAGTTGTTAGTGATAAGTATTTAGTATACTTTAAAAATGCTGTTATTAAAAATCTATTAACTACAGATAAGAAAATTGTTAAATGTATGTATTTTTGTTGCTGTTTTTTTTTTTTTTTTTTTTTATATTTTTTTTATTTATAGTACGGGGCTCTCCATATTCTCAAAGACATCTCAGATGAAAAAAAAAAATAAAATAAAATTAATATAATATAATGAATAAATATATAAATTAAATTGTCGATAATTAAAATAAAGCGAAAATAAAGACAGAAGAGAACAACATTTATGCCACAAAAGGCCAAGATCTCTCAAACAGACCATCACATGTATGTATTTAAGTTAACTATGGTGGAATGTAACTAAACAAAAATACACAATCTCGCAAAAACTTTATGCCATATGCATGAACACAGCCAAAATTATCAACAAAAAAAAAAAAAAAAGAAAAACGCTCAAATTGCACCAAACAGTCCCAAACAGGGTTAAACTGTTGTATTCAAGGTCACGCTTGACCTTTGTCATATGAGTCACATCCGCCAGCTCCAAAACACAAAGCCAAAACTCACTAATTGGTGCATTCATCCCTTCAAAAGCAGCAAGAGGTTGCTTGTATTTCAGCCAGAAAGGAATGCGGCGGCCTTAATTATAAAACTACTGCAATAAATACTGAAAGCCCAACATGTATGTAAACCAAGAAGCTCTGAAATACCAGCAGTGAGGTCACAGAAGGACAGATACTGTGAAATGGACACACGCTCTGCAGCCAATCAGTAACACTTCTATATGTCAAGCGGCTCACATCTCATACCAGTCAGGTCAGAGAGATAAATAGCTCAATGCAGCAAACACGACAGACATGAACAGCATTGTTATGTCGGGAGGCAGGATGCCCTGGCTATTTTTTTGTAACCGAAAGGTCACAGGTTTGATCTCTGCAACAGTAAATGCACACTGGCTCAGTATCATGTTTGGATCAGAGTCAGATAAATGCCTGAAAGCTAAATCAATCATTTTAATCCAGAATCAGACTGTTTGTAAAGAGAGCTGCAGCACTAAATATCAGAAATGATTCCCATCTTCTAACGTGCACTTACAAATTAGTTAATATTTTAGAGCATGTAATGTCCTGTAGTTTTAAGATAATGGGAAATGTATTACAAGTAACAATTTGTGTGTTCATTTTGGAATAATGATGGAACTCTTTAATTTAATTTGATTTGTTTCAATTAATTTGTATTTGCTCCAGTCATGTAAATGCAATTTTAAAAAAAAATTGTTTTGATTTTTTTTTTTATATTATATTATATTATATTTTACACATTCCATGACAAAAAAGGAGCTGGAGGGAAAAAAATCTTATTATACCTGCCCCTTTCTCAAAAACACATAAACAAAAGAAAAAGATGGTTTGTCAACTGCTGTTACTTAACAAAAAACACATACAGTAAACTCAGGGAGAAAAAAAAAAATACACACACACACACAGAAAACAAAAAAAAATAAATCAAGAGCCATACACTATAAGTCAGCTTCAACAAGGGAACAGATTTTACTCTGTAGCTTCATATTATTTTGTCTTTATTTCTAACTAATCTATTAACTGAAAAATACTTTTACAGCACTTTAAATCATTCAGTGAAGTATTCAAAAGTTTAATTCTTTTGCTTAAAATTAAATTTTTCGTCTGTGTTCCTCATCCTCTATAAAAAAAACAAACAGCTTTTTGTGGTAGTACTCTGCTTTTAGCCTCATGCATAAATAATAACGTCTGTAACCCAACTGAATAGGATGTTACGTGAAAGCTTCTCACCACTGAGCGTCAAATTACATTTTGGCTTCTCGCCTGGAGTGAGACTCTACCTCAGCACCTGACTGGTGGCTCTGTTCACAGAAAAGAGGTTGTTGGAAAACCAGCCACAGTGCGTCTTAAAGAAGCATTTCACAGATATAAAGAGGGTTCTCACATAAAACTAGGCCGTCTATGTGGTAGAAAGACGAAAATACTTTTGAAATTGGTGCCACATGACCAGAGAAAATAGAGAAAACGGGCTCTGGCATTTGCTTTTGCTCAAGAGCTAGAAAACCTACAACTACCAGAATGCATTGCACTGCAGCCAGAAAGGTGTGTCTCTTGATCTTAGTCTGTTGTTCATAAAATCAGCAGTTTTCTTTCTTTGCAGCAGGCGTTCAGTTCAGACCTTTCGCAAGCTGGTTTGATATCTTTTGAAAACATGGAAAAAAGGCTAAAAAACCAACTTGAAAAGAAATACCCCACAAATTGCAAGAAATCAGTGAAAAGTGACAAGAAAATGACGTGAAAATTAGTGTTTAAAAAAGGCTAAAGGCAGAGAAAAAATGTATGCATGTTTTTTTGGGGGGGTTTTCAGCACATTTACAGGTCATTTTCCTGTTTGTCTTTGTTTTTTAACTTTATTTTTTTTGTTGCTTATTTTCTGAGAATTTTCTTGTAATTATTTTTATTAATTTCTTGCAAATTTGTGGGCAATATCTAATCTAGCTGCTCACTGCCTTCGCGTCATGTTTTTCAACTAAATCAAACCTATTCAAAGCTATTAGCTATTAAAACTATTTCAAATGTAGGTTATCTGTAAGTTAGTTGTAGTGAGTGTGTTTTTTATATACTCATGTCACAGATCTAGATTCTGTAGACAAACCGCCATAATTACATCGCAGCAATGTTTTGACAAGAGTACGGGCCCCTCTGCAAGCCAAGTCTGTAATTTTTGTCAATCTCATTACCCACAAAACTTTCGTCTGTCATTAAAGTTTTAAGAACAGGTTTGATTTTCTGCGTTTTTTCGTGTCCGTTAAAATCTGTTTGACGGAGAAGCAGTGAAGAAAATGTGATGTTACCTGTAAGACACATAAATCTGCAACTAGAGAAAGGAACAGGCTGCAGAGCATCATTTCATAACTCAGACAGCTGACTTTCAACAAGTCAGACGGTAAAATTCAGGAGGATGACGATGACGGGAGCACAGAAGATAAAGACTGTTCAAAGACAGAGTGAGAGGCAGAGGGAGGAAGAGAGTGGAAATAAGCAAAGGTGTCTTTACATTTTGTCAAGTTTTGCAGATTTCAATGTAAAAAGAACAATAAAATGCATCAGACTCAGAGTGCCAGGTTTCTGTATTTGACCATTTTTTTAGCACAGATTAAAAATTACATATGAAAAACTTGCTCAAAAGCATAAAGAGAGCACACAAATAACATCTGCATACTGTAGGTCCTTCTAATTTTACGGCAAAATTTCAATCCAAAGAGATCTTCCCCAGGCAACTGAAACTTTGTGCCCTGCAGTGATTTTTTTTCTTGCATCAAAGTATTTTCGACTCTTGCGGAAGCACTGAGTGAAGCATGCTGTGCTGATAAATATCCTTTTATGGGAGTGCAGTCACAACTGTAAACATTTGCGGTTTACATTTTCTTACTATTAGACATCATTCTTACAGTTACTCACAGCATGAGCTCCGTGGTGCATGCTGTGCACAATGTTTTTTTTTACATTTTAATGGAATGTCGGGTTTGGAAATTACGATGGACTCTGGGAGCATAAAAAATGCCGCCAGTGGGCTTTAATGGAAAAAAAGTGACAGAAGTTTTTTGTGGTCCAAGAACTTCATTGTTATTAACTGAACAATACGTGTATTTTTTTTTTTAATATTCAAATTTTCAAAATGTCATTAACTGCTCTTTAAACTCTTTAGACAATTATGTCCAAAACAGAGTTGTGCATCATCTTGAGTCGTCAGAAGTTTACATTTTGGACACGCTCACCTACCAGCAGTACATTTTGATTTGATGGTGCTTGTTGGCCCCAATTTCATCTCTCTTAAATTTAAATTCATATTTTATACACATTAATGATAATTTCAAGGTGAGCAAATATAAAGCAGTTTGTTTTCTGTATTTATTTTTTTTTAATAGGTAAGATTAAATAAAACTTTATTTATACCAAGGGAAACCTGTGAAGCCGTTGCAATACCAAGAAAGACTGCAACTACATAGAGTGCAAAAATATAAATAATATAAATATAAAATATAAAATAATATAAAAAAATATAATATAAAATATAAAAAAAATATATAAATAATAAAGATGATCAAATATGTTTTTTCTTCCACTGTGACAGAAAAGGGGGACTTCATCGCTCTGGATCTCGGCGGCTCAAACTTTCGGATCCTGCGGGTCAAAGTGACGCAGGACAAAAAGCAGCCGGTTCAGATGGAGAGTCAGGTCTACGAGACCCCCGATGACATCATCCATGGCAACGGGACACGGGTAAACACAAACACTCCCCCCCAAACTCCCTCCCTCTCTGTCTGTCTCCTTTCCTTTATCTCCCCCCTTTCTTTCCCACCACTCTCTGTACATCTCTCTCTCTGTCTCCCCCTTTTTCTTTCCGTCCCTCTCCTCACCCCATCTTTCTCTCTCTTTTTGCCCCTTATTTATCTCGCTCTCCCCCCTGCCCCCCCCTTTCGCTCTCTCTCTCTCTCTCTCCCCCCTCTAACATCCCATCTTTCGCTATCTAGATCCCTCTCCCCCTTTCTTTCCCTTCCTCTCCCTTTTCTTTTTCTCTCCCTCTTTCTCCCCCGTCTATTTCTCTTCCTAACTTTCTCCCCCCTCTCTCCCCCTACCCACTTCATTCTCTCTGTCTCCCCCTTTTCCAAACCCATCTTTCTCTCTCTCACTCTCACTCTCTCCCCCCTTCTTTCTCTCATTCTGTCTACTCTCTCCCCCTTTCTTTTTTTCTCTCCCTTTCTTCCCCCTCGATTTCTCTCCTTACCTCTCTCCCCTCTCCACCTTTCTCCCCCTCTCTCCTTTTCATTCTCTCGCTCTCCCCCTCTCTTCCCCATATCTCCCTCTCCCTCTTTCTCCTCCATTTCTATCTCTCCCCAACCCCCCAACCTCTTTTCTCTTTTTTTTCTCTCTCTGTCCCCCCTCCTGATCCCATTTTTCTCTCTTTCTTTAATCTTTTTTTCTCTCTTTCTTTTTCTCTCCCTCTTTCTCCCCCCTTCTCTCCCTACTTCCCCACCTCTTTCTCCCCCCGTCTCCCCCCTCTCCGGCCCCCGTCCTTCTCTCACTCTTTTTTCTCTCTCCCCATCTCTCTCTCCCTATTTCTTTTTCTCCCCCTCTCTTTCTCCCCCCTTAAATTTTGTCTTTTGTCTTGAGAAAACGTGTGAGTGTAACGTCGGTTTTTGACGGTTTTTTTTTTTCCTAAACAGCTCAGCTCATATTTTACAGAAACCAGACGTGTTCAGATAATCTGTCCGTCCGTCCACACCGTGTTTTTTTAATCCACATCGTCACAAACACACACCACGACCGAGGTCACACGCTCGACTGTTTCCACCCAAAACACTCCATGTCTGTGTCTGACCTCCGCACACAGTTCGGTTGTACTCGAGGTCAGGCGGAGGATCAATACGTGTAAAACGACCCCCTGACTGACGGCGAGTAAAGATGGCGAAGTCAGAGCGGACGCTGACCTTCACTGAACTTGTAGGGAACAGCTGGCGGCCGTATTGTAACTCGATAACCAAAACATGAGAGACTGTCTGAGGCCGTGTGATTGGTCCAGAGCACAGACGCGCACAGACAGATGCTGTCTAATGAAATGTCCGAGGGACAGCTGTCCAGAAACGTAACGAGCTCTGTGGACACGTTTTT
The DNA here is from genome assembly GCF_008729295.1 of Plectropomus leopardus. Lineage (NCBI taxonomy): Eukaryota > Metazoa > Chordata > Actinopteri > Perciformes > Serranidae > Plectropomus > Plectropomus leopardus. The sequence goes on from NC_056466.1 coordinate 1,267,913, forward strand.
GTTAACAAAGAGGTTTGTTTTTAAAGGAGAGTGTTTCGGTACATTTTATAAATATGAAGCAAAACAGCCTTCAACACAGTGAAACACATAAAAATGTAGCTGCTTTATACATTTAATCAGAAAGTCTTTAATGTGGAGCTGAGATTTAGTTACCAGCTAGTAAAGTTAACTAAAACTGACACCGCCTAACGCACCAAAAAATCCTATTTTCAGAAAATTATTAAAGCTTTAAAAGAGGTTTGGGGTTAATTTTATGGTCACTGTGGAGACTCTTTGAGCAGCTGTGGTGGGTTGGTTGGTTATTAGGTTTTTGGTTTGTTTGACAATTATTTTTCAATTGGTTGTTTTATATTAATTTTTGAACAAGATAGTTAAGAAAAAGATTTGATTGTTGTTGGGGTTTTTTTTTTTCTTATTTTATTTTTTTTTTTATTTGAAGGTTTTGAATTTTGATTAAAATTTCTTTTTGATTATCTTTTTATTATTAGTGTTAATAAAGTTGCATTTTTGTATTATCTCTTTTTTAAATGTGTTTTCTTATTCATTTATTTTATTTTTATTTATATTTATATATATATATATATATATATATATATATATATAATTACATATAATTTTTATTACTGTTTGCTTCTCTTGTCATGTAATGTTGTGTTGTCTTGGACCCAGGAAAGACCATAATTTTTTTGATATTTTTAAAATAATTCTCCCTCATTTTTTATGACTAATTTTAAGGTTATTTTGTTCATAAACTTTTACTAATTTCTTGCAATTTGTGAGACATACCATGCCAAGTAAATCATTGCCTTTTTTCCGCAATTCATTGAAAGAAAAATTCCTCGGGTTTCAATGAGGTAACTACCTTATGGGAGGCGTCCAAATGCAGCACAAGAAAACTGACGTCAAACTAGGTCATAAGGGGTTAAAATGATGGATTATGAGACCAGCTCTCAAAGAAATGCATCAAATGTTTAATATAACGTTGGACAAAGGTTTTTTGTTTGTCACTCTTTCTATTCTTTCGTTCTTCAGTGTAAAAGTCTCGTTTCTGTCTGCAGCTCTTTGGCCATGTTGCAGATTGCCTGGGCGACTTCATGGAGAAGCAAAAAATCAAGGATAAAAAAACTCCCTGTGGGATTTACGTTCTCCTTCCCCTGTGCCCAGTCCAAACTCGACGAGGTAAACAAACACCAACACAAATGTGATGTATACTGTAGTTCAATGTTAGAGGGATAACTGCCATCAACCTTAAGACTATTGTCATTTTTTAAATATTTTAGTGAGTTGTTTGTTTCTTTTGTCAAAATTTGATGCTGCAAGATCAAATGTGACATTGATGCGTACGATTTTGATCTTGTGGAGTCAAAATGTGTAAAATATAAGTAAGCAAATTGTGGCTTATTTTAGAAAATTACCTTTGCAAATGTTTGCTTTTTCAGAAAATATAAATGTTAATGTAACTGTGCTCTTAGTGTCTTTAGGAGGAAGCGCTGTAGGAAAGAGATACCGTGATTTGAATAGCAATGGATGTTCGTTTTGGACACGCCAAGCCGGTCTAACAGTAAAGTTTGTCCTTGCGCTTGTTTTATAGGCGGTCTTAATAACGTGGACAAAGAAGTTTAAAGTCAGCGGTGTAGAAGGAATGGATGTTGTGAGTCTTCTCAACAAGGCCATCAAGAAGCGAGGCGTAAGTGTGATTTTTTTTTTTTTTACCTAAAAAACATTTGCATACAAAACAAAAAAAGGAATTTTCTACATGGTTTCATTGTTTGATTCATTTTAAAATACACTAACTGTTGTGATTATTTCAATAGTCAAAATATATTTTAAAGAGAAAATGATGTTGCTTGTTCCAACAATGATATATGTGTATTTTTTTTTGATTTGGTTTTGAGTTGAACATCATTTTGTTTTTTCAGGACTATGATGCCGACATCATGGCGGTGGTGAATGACACAGTTGGCACCATGATGACCTGCGGATTTGACGATCAGCGCTGTGAAGTCGGCATCATTATAGGTAAAAACACAGACTAGTAGAGACATTAAGCTGTGAAGTGACAGGCAGTTGTCTGACCTAAAAAAACATCACATTATGTCTTAATGTTTTATGTTATTTTCATAATTACACATGTAAAGTTACACATTTTTCTGTTTTCATTTTAATACTAATTTTGTTTTTTTTGTCTTGGTCTGAGTGCTGATTTGATTTTTATAGTATTTGTCTTCATCCTGTCATGGCTTCTATTTCACTTATTACTGACGCTTTTGTTTAATCTCCACTGAATTAACCTGCTATTACTATTACTGTCTGTCTTTTTAACTATTTGAAAAAAATCAATTTACAGATTGTGGAAAAAATACACTGACTAGTAAAGCTCCTTCAATGAGCAAATTAAGTCGATTATGCAAAATGATGTAAGAAAATAAACTTCACTGTGGGCCGGTGCTGCATTCTGTGGGAAAGAAATGACGCTCTCATAAAATCAGTTTTGAAATTTTTTTTTTTTAACTCTTTGAGACCTGAGAAAATTGGCTTGATGTCTTTCAGAAACATTAGGAAAAAGACAATGAGCAACTAGAAGAGATGACCAAAAAAAAAAACTGTAAAAAGTTAAAGAAAATTACCTTAAAATTAGAGGGGAAGCAAAACTAACAAAAATAAAGTAAAAGAAGAAAGGAAATTACATGAAAAAAAAAAGTGCTTAAAAATAATAATTCTGTAAAATAATTTTATATATATACTTATAATTGTAAACGTTTTTCTCTAGCTTTTTTAAAAAATAATGCTACAAATATTTTCCTTTTTCTTGCATTTTGCAATTTGCAGGGCAGCTCTTGCTAAGTTTCTCATTGCTATTTTCCCAAAGTTTAAAAAAAAAAAGCAAACCAATTTGCTCAGGTTTGAGAGTCGAAATGCTTGTTAAGGCGTCTGAATGCAGCACAAGAAAAGTGATGTCGATCAAGGTTTCAAAGTTTTAAAAAAGACCAAGTAAACGCATATATCCAAAGCACCTTTCAGCTCTGTAATCGCAGTTCTACATGTGGGGGCGCCAAAGATATTTAGCATCATGAGCATCAGTGTCCCTGCGGAGCTCCACAGAGCAAAAGTCATGTAGCTCTGCGTCCTTTCAGGGACGGGAACAAACGCCTGCTACATGGAGGAACTGCGTCACATTGACCAGGTGGAAGGAGACGAAGGCCGCATGTGCATCAACACCGAGTGGGGTGCCTTCGGGGATGACGGGTCCCTGGAGGACATTCGCACAGAGTTTGACCGTGAGATCGACAGGGGCTCCATCAACCCCGGGAAACAGCTGTAAGACGGTCCTTCACTGCTTTATTTTATTTATTCAAGTTTTTGTCTTTATGTCCTGCTTGAGAAAACATGGAGATACTTCAGACTGACTTTTCAAAAAAGCCACACTAGATATTTTTTTTTTTTTTAAACCCTTTGATACCTGAGCATATTGACTTGATTTCATAAAAAAAGAAACAAAAATAAGAAATAAAGAAATAAAATAAAATAAAAACAAAAAAAGGGGGAAAAATACCTCAAGAGAGAGCTAAAAATTCTATATTTTTTTCTTTTTTTATGTAATAAAATACTAAGCATATTATAAAAAGAATTATGAATATAGTTTCTAGACAATTTTTCCTGTTTTGTTGGGGTTTTTTTTTGAGAATTTCTAAAAATCCCTGCAACGAATTTTCAAATAACTTCCTCATCACCTTTTACATATTATTTTACAGTTTTGTCAGCGTTTTTGAAAGAAATCAAACCAGTTTTCTCAAGTTTCAGAGGTTTAAATGTTTGTGAAAGGCTTCTGAATGCAGCACAATTTCGACCCAGGTGTTAAAGGGTTAAAATATGCTGCTTTGAATTAAATTTAGGACCAAATTTACAATAACCAAAACTGAAGAAAAAAAACATGGATTTACAACAGTTGGGTTGGAAACAATTCTGCATAAATGTTTAATGCAACATAACATAAAAAAAAATGTTTTTTGGGGAAATACCCAGCATTTTTGGCTAGTTTGTCATGACAATGGTGCGTGTCTCACTCTGAATGTTGGATTCCACTGCCCTAATCCCCGGCGTGTTGAGTTTGGATAAACTGGTTGCACAAAATACAACAAGTTATGTATGCACTGTCGTGTTTCGGCTGCAGACATGCTGCAAAATCTTGGTTTAATGGCCATTTTTTGTAGAATTTGCACTTCCCCATGTTGTCCAGGGTCTGCTCTAAGCATCCCGACCAGAAACAAAATATGAGTGTTGTTAGTTGGAGGCATTTGGGATTTTTTTAAATAGATGACAGCAGTTATTGTGTGATTCTACAATGTAGAGAAAAAAATTATTCATAAAATCCTGCCTCCCTTGTCTTAGCATTTTTCACCCTTTGAAACCTAAGTTAACTGATTTCTTTCATAAACTTATGGGGAAGACAATAACCTACATATTTAGACATGGTCCAAAAATAAGCAAACAATTAGAAAAAAGTTAAACGAAAAATACCTGAAAATAACCACAAATAAGCCAACAATCAAAGAAGAAAATAACCTAGGAAAAGTGCTGAAAAAAATAAGTTAATTAATTAATTAATTAATGATTAATAATAATAAATAAATAAATATATGTATAATTCTGTATATTATAAACATAATTTTAAGTATACAATTATTTTAAATATAAATACAGTTTTTCTGGACATTTTCCCCTTTTTTCGATTATTTTCTAAAAATCTCACCCTTTTTTTTAAAAACAAATTTTAGGTAAAATTTCTTGCAATTTGTGGGACATTTCTTTGCCACGGTGGTCTTTGCTTTTTCTTCGTTTTCAAAAGAAACCAAACCAATTTGCTCAGTTTTCAAAGGGTTAAACAGCCTGTAAAAGGTGTCTGAATGCAGCACGAGAAAACTGATGTCGATCCAAGTTTTGAAAGGTTAAGACGTTATTTTTAGATCAATGAATTCATTGACTTCTTGAGGACTTTTCAAGTGTCGGCAGGAAAAACTTAATCACACCAAATCATAAACAGGTTATTCACGTCCCTGTAACTGCTCTTGCAGAATACTCCTCAAACTGAAACATAGCGCATGCAATGTAAAAAAGGGATACAAAGACAAACTTTAAAGGACATTATGCAGCTCATTTGCTTTATGACTAACCTTTTATCTGTGCATGTAAATGTATATCAGCACATACAGTACGCAGTAATCAGACTCTTAGTTATGTAGCTGCGTTTTCTACACTGAAGCACTGATTTTCTTTATAGTGGTCATGCAACAGGAGCATGTTCCTTGTCTTTCTGTTTTTATCCCGAAAGAGCAACATTCACACTACAGACTGAGAAAGAGGTCGAAGGTCGTCTAAAAACTGAATCCTGCCGAGCAACAGCAGCGTGTCAGCTCTACTGTCAGTCTTTGAAGAGAAGATGGGATGACTAACGCAAACTGTATCTATGTACCTAAACTAAAAAAGCTGCTGTGTTTTCTCCGCGTTCAGGTTTGAAAAGATGGCCAGTGGGATGTACATGGGAGAGCTGGTTCGACTCATCCTGGTGAAAATGGCCAAAGAGGGGCTCCTGTTTGAAGGACGGATAACACCCGAGCTCCTCACAAAAGGAAAGATTGAGACAAAACACGTTTCCGCCATTGAAAAGTAAGTAAAAAAAAAAATAAATCTTGTCTTTTCCAATAAAAACATTTTTGCATTAAATTTCTTTCAGAAAACAAAAAGCTTGTTTTCACCTTTAAAAGCTGATATAGACTAGAGGATTTTCAAATCTTAACCGCTTTTTTAAAACGTGGGAGACTACAGGTATGATGACGGATTTAAACGATTTTTAATGTTATCGTTTGAACGCATTCGGTCAGCTCATGAGACCACACACTTGTCATTTCTAGATAGGATTTCACGGTGGCGATTCGGATCTCACAGAATCTCGTGTGATCAAACGTGTCTTGTTTTGCAGCGAAAAACCAAAACATGAGATAACAAAAAGTTATGGATCAAGGCTGATTAGACAGAGTGAGCATGGATTAAACATTTCGCAGCGTGAGTTGTTGTTGTCTGTCGCTGCCCGCCGTGTTTTTGAGCTGTACATGTGTGCAATATCCGTTTGGTGACGCTTCCCGGTCTCCTCGCTCTCATCGGCTATTGCGGATTTCCGCTCAGTATTCCATCTGAGCAGACAATCGTAAATATCAAACATGTTTTCGAGATCGCAGAGGCTCCAACACAGTCGGTAACATTAAGATTATTTCAATAACCCCTCACACTTACAATTATTTGGAGAGATAATCGGTTCTGACCAGCCCCAAATTGGGAACACCGCCTGATTGGTGTAAGGGGCAAATCGGGCCCAAAACTGGCCCAATTATGCTCTAGTGTGAACCAGCCTTTAATGATCATCTAGACTTTAAAAAACTGCTAAATTAATGCTTTCCTTCAACAGCAGGGATGCGATCTTTATTAAAAATAAACATTTCTCATTTTAGGACTAAAGAAGGGCTGAAGAAATGCATGGAAATCCTGACGAGACTCGGCGTGGAGCCGTCAGAAGAAGACTGTCAGGCCGTGCAGCACGTGTGCACCATCGTATCTTTCCGCTCAGCAAATCTAATTGCTTCGACGCTGGGAGGAATCCTCGCTCGCCTCAAGGAAAACAAAGGAGTGGCACGCCTTCGCACCACCGTGGGCATCGACGGGTCGCTCTACAAAATGCACCCTCAGTGAGTATTCTTTAAACGTGACAGACTGACGGGAGCATTTAGTGTCCCTACATCGACTTCAATGTTTGACTAAATGTTGCCACACACAAAAAAAACATCAAAACAAGAATTAGATAACAACGGTGCGTCATCAAGGATTCTCCGAGGAATACAGAGGATGCACGCCAGACATTCCTCTCAAAAACTAACAAAAACTCCCATGCAAATCCAAAACACTTCTGCTGTTTTTAAGCTCAAATTGGGGTCCTTTTTCAAAAGGTGGATTGGTTGTAATAAAGGATAATATTTCAACCTTAATGCTTGTTTCAGCTTTGAATAATTGTGATATTAGGATCTTTTTGTTGTCCAAATTAATGATTCAGAATAAAGAATATGAATCAAAATTTGCAATATTATGCCCAGCTGTGATCGCTGAAGCTGGAAATGAAGCCAATCCAAAGTGCCAAAAAACTACAATTCATCAAACAGCCACATGAGGCTAAATCCCCACAGAGACACAATACTCAAACTTTACAACCGAAATCATCATGTTTACAGCCTGGTACAAAAACTATTTTGGTGTCTGTAGTTACTTTCAACAACAGTATGGGGGGCAGGGCTCCTGCAGTTTTAGGCAAGTCAGATTTCAGATTTTTTTTTATGCCACTCAGAATGAATTTTAAGACTAATTTTCTAATTTTTTTTTTTTTTGCTCCCATGAACATTTATTACCTCCATGTGTGACATTTTGCAAAATGTCCACAGTGGTAATAAATGCTCATGGGAGCATAATCGAGTGTGCGGACTCTGCTTTTGTATTTTTATATTTTTGTTCTGTCCAGCACCTGGTGTTTAAATGATTTTGGACGTGCGTGCTGCTAGACTTTTTTTTTTTGTTTGTCTCTTTGTGTCAGACCTGTGAAAACCTGGCGGCTTGATAAGTTCAAAAATAAGCATTTGCAGATAATGAATGAATTAATTAATTTATAAATACTTCTAAAAAATACATTTATTTAAACACCACATAAATAATTTTTATTGGAAAACATCTAGATGAATGTTGTGATGATTTTTTCAGTATTTTCATTTCGCCTTAATTGGTGCTTACACTACAATAATAAGAAAAGTAAAATAATTGATTAATGATAGTATTGTGAAATAGTCTCAGTCCACAGAGAAAAGAGAAATGCATGTGTGAAAAAACTACAAATGCAGCATCTTCACCCACATCCTCATTTCAAGAGGATTCAGTGTTGAAAGATGAGCAAAAATTAATATTTTGTATTTGACAGATTCAGTCGAGCCTGTCTCAAAAGGATGCCTTCTGCTCTCTCGACAGATACGCCCGCCGTCTGCACAAGACGGTGCGTCGCTTGGTCCCAGACTCAGATGTCCGCTTCCTGCTGTCTGAGAGTGGGAGTGCGAAAGGCGCTGCCATGGTGACAGCAGTGGCGTACCGTTTGACGGAGCAGGCGCGCCAGATTCAGCAGACTTTGGCAGAGTTCCGACTGAGCAAAACGCAGCTGTTAGAAGTGAAGAAACGCATGAGGGTGGAGATTGAAAGAGGCCTCAAGAAGAGCTCCCACGAGGAGGCTTCAGTCAAAATGCTGCCTACTTTCGTCCGGAGAACACCAGATGGAACAGGTGACGCAAAATACTGATGTGCAGACGGATCCTGTGGTGGTGTTGCATAGACGCCACATTTGTTCTTGTCTTAAGTGTATAATCACTGATGGATCTTTAGTTTATAATCTCATTTAAAGATGAAATTACTGGTCATTTTCCATTATTATGTAAGTATATCTATCTATCTGCCTCAGCTGAAAAAAACAGACCACCCCTGCTAATGTCACATCAAATTATAATGTTGTACACAAATATAATTTTTTTATAATTTTTTATAATTAAGATCTGTCAGCTCAGCAGGTGACAAACGACCGACTGATCACGTCATACGTTCACTTTGCTGTAATTAATCGAAGCTTTTAAAAGTCGATAAAGTAGTTGTAAACAGCTGCGTCCAGTCAAGCTTTTGATTTACAAATGTTCACAATCAGGTACAGATGTTTGAGGGAAAAGTCGACGCACAATCAGCAGGCTGAGGTTAGTTTAACAACCACCAGCTGGACATGCTCTAACGAATATACACCTGTCAGCCACAGCATTAAAAACTCTAAAATGTGACGTTTTTTTGAGTTATTGAGCGTATTAGTGTTATTTGTGTCTAGTTTAATGTTTTTAGTGTTATTTGTTACTTAAAAACAGTGCTTTTAGTATTATTTGTGTTTAGTTGAGTTTTTTCAGTGTTTTTTAGTGTTATTTGTTATTTAAAAACAGTGTTTTTAGAGTTATTTCAGAGACTGCTGCTGTTTTAAATCTTTATCAGGTTTGTTGGGTTGTGTGTGTCTTGTTCAACATCACTTCCGTGAATCATAACGTGCATTTAAATTCACGTTACCAGGTCCGGTTTGAACATAAAACATCAACGAATAGGTGAAACAGCCTAAATTAAACTCTTCGTCGTCTCCTTTGGCATAGCTCATGGTGGGTTACACATCGCATTGTTATTGACTTAAAAGTTCAGCTGAGGCTCCCTAGTTTGCCCTCAAAAGTTTAACCTTCAAGTTTGTCTACTTGGCAGTTCTCCAAAATCTCAGCCTTATTATCAGAAGTGGTGTGCACAAAGTGAATCAGGTTCTTCCACATTATTTTAAAGAGATCCACAGGCACGTCTTGACAATCTTATGTTAAACAGTCATCTCTTTTCACTGATCCTGTCAGCAAAGGGATTAACGTCAAAGACAAGTTCAAATAAGTAGATGAACACTTTAAAGCCAAGAAGAAAAACTTGATTTTTTATCATTAATTCTCTGTATGACAGTAAAACTCATTACTGTGAGACCTTTACTTCAAATATTCAAGTCAAAGTAGACTTCTTTGCTTTAAACTGTACTATTTAAGCATCATGAAGCAGTATTTCTTCTAAAATGAAATCAATACAGCAGAAGAAAGTTTAGGTTTTGTTGGTTCTGCAGCTAACAACGTCTTTCTTGTGATACAGAGAACGGAGATTTCCTCGCTCTGGACCTCGGAGGGACGAATTTCCGTGTGCTATTGGTAAAGATTCGCAGCGGGAAGAAGCGATCAGTGGAGATGCATAACAAAATTTACGCCATTCCCATAGAAGTCATGCAGGGCACAGGAGAAGAGGTAATGACTGTGGCTCTTTGTTTAAGATTTTATGCTTATTTAGAAACCATCTTGGAACCCATCAGCTATTCGTCTGACACAGATTTCACCTGTGTGGGTAAAGGCCAATATTTTGGGGGTTACAGTGCAGCCAGCAGTTATTTTTGGGCAAAGACTTTCTTTTACATGGTCCAGTTATTGTTTACTGTCCAATTAGCAACTTGAGACGGACAAGATCTGATCGTCTTTAGGGGTGAGCAGGATTAAACAGGATGGATCAACCCTAACGATACTGGTAGATGAGGATACACCTTTATTTTGAAATATGCATAACACGCCTATACTGTCATTTTCATCCAAGCACACCTCCTTACGAAAAATTCAAACAGTGCTTGCGTCCTAGTGCCAGGAAGATAATGGTAAGCAACCAATAAAAAAAAGACAGTGAGGATATTTAATATTTTATATTGTCTCATATTGATTGAAGGGCCCAGAATTGAATTAAAATTGTTTATAGGAGACTTTGTGATATGAAAAAAGTATTGTTGTTTGAAAAATAAATATTAAAAAATCTAAAAAGAAAAACCTTAAAAAAAAGATTTACAACGCTGCTAATCTCTATAAAGGAATAAATAAATAAAGATAAATTATAAAAAGCTAACAAAAAAAAAGATAAGACAATAGCGGATGGGATCTGAGATAGCATTACAACCAATGAACCCACTTTTTTTGCTTTCCACTAGGACCGTTTACCCGGCCGAAACTCATCTGACTACAAACAGACTGCAAACAGAAACCAAAGGCTTCTGACACCAAAATCTTGTACTTACAGATTTCACATGCAGATATCAGTTAATGATTAATTTAAGAAATAATTCTCATTCCTTCTGAACATAAGTGTTTCTGAACGAGTTTACTCCTGTACTCTCCACAGTTTTGACATATTCATATTTCTTCTCCGATGCATCTAAACTTGTGATAGCAAACCTGTCCATATCTCCCAGTATGCAGACCACTAAATGCATGTCTCGTTCCAGCTCTTTGACCACATCGTGCACTGCATCTCCGACTTCCTGGACTACATGGGAATGAAAAGTGCTCGACTGCCTCTGGGTTTCACCTTCTCCTTCCCCTGCCATCAGACCAGCTTGGACGCCGTACGTTCTCTTAAAAATAGCACAAACTTTTTGTAAAATAGGAAGCGAAAAGTTCAAGGACACATTAACAACTAATTAGTCTTCCTCCCTTTAGTCAGGCGGCTGCTCCATCCTTTTCAGTTACTGTTAGATTCATGTACCATCCAAACTCTTATTTGTGGGACATTTCTGCTCTGCAGGGTATCCTTGTAACCTGGACCAAAGGCTTCAAGGCCACAGACTGTGAGGGGGAGGATGTGGTGGAGCTTCTTCGGGAAGCCATCAAGAGGAAAGAGGTAATCTTTTGATCTTTTTTAGGGATTATGTTGCGAGAACTGCAGCTACACAGACAACAACACAAACACTACAGCTTTGTTTACTGATTTTTAACATCAGATGAGCCAAAAAAAAACCACTAAATCGACATCAAAAACCTTGCAAGGACGAAGCCAACTGTTGCATTTCCTAATGTTGTCACTGTTCTGGCTAAAAAGTTGCACATGAAAACACCACAGAGACTAAAACGAATGGACAACCAGCACGTGCGTTCTGCGCCTGCGTGAGAGGAAATAACTCCATACCAGCAGACGGCGGTCGTCTGTCATCACCATTCAAAAAGGGAAACTGAAAGACCGTCTTGATGCGAGTTCACACGTTAACAACACGATCCCATTTTGGAAGAACAAAGCGAATTTACCGTGCGCCAGTGAACAACAACACAAACCATCAGGAAATGTTCCTGCTGGTGAGCTCAATCGCCAAAGAAAAACGATTTTACTCTCTATAACAAGTTTGTTTGATCTCACCTTCTCTTGACTTAAGCCTTTCGGTTATTTAAAAATAAAATAAAATAATAGATATAGCCCCTTTAAAACATGAGTTTACAAAATGCTTTGACAAGCAAAGCAAAAGCAGAAACAGGATGCTCAGAAAACTACCACAGAAAGGTCTAACTGAACACGAGCTAAGACAAAATTAAAACGAGAGGACACATAATGCAAGACGCAGGATGCAAAATGTCGATATAAATTAATACAGAAAACAGCAACAAAACCACAAAATAAAAGGAAATTAAAACATTTAACAAATTTATTAAATAAATAAATACTGTCCTCACTGCCGTTTTGCTAATGTTTAGCCTCTGTTTCGCTTCTCGTGCACTGAGCTCAACAGACAATCAGAGTGATTTCATTCACCGAAAGACGCCGTCGTCTCCAGTGCTGATTCATTGTGCTGAATCAACGTTAAAAAAAAGCCAACAAGGGCCCACAACAGGCCGAAAGTGTGGGACAGTGACGACTGCGACAGACGCTCACCGACAGCCCGACACTGACAGACAGCCGAGCACCAGCTTGCCGTGTCTGGGTACTAACACCTCATGAGACAGATCGGTCTCAGAGAGAAAATTAGGAAATTTAATAGTATTATTTTAGAAAGGGCGTGCTCAAAGTAAGGTAAAGTAAAAAAGTCTGGGTAATATTTGATGTACATCCTATAGTTTCAATGTCCATTTTCCTGCTGGTTAAAATTAACTTCTGACTGCTGTTTTGTTGATGCACCACAGCAGCTTTTGTGTGGATGTCTAGACATAATATGGGCTTTTTGGACGAGTGCACCGTGTTTAGTCCTCTGTGTAGCTCAGATCGTTGTTGTCTAAAGTGCTTTGGCATGATGCGTTTGTTTGTCTCCCCTCTGTATGCTCCTTCTGTACAGAACTACTGTTTCTTTGTTGCTACAGTAGGAAAATGAAAATGTTTCCTGCACTGAAACACTGCGGGACATAAAGGATCCCACTCATAAACCACTTCATAAATCTAACAGTGATACATGGTGACAATATAACCTACAGTGAAAGATTAAATCTCATGGTTAAATGCCAAGCCCGGCATACTGATACCTTTGGACTGAACTGCAATTTAACAGTTTCAACGCACAGGCACTGAGTGCCACCTCCTACTGTGTAAACCTACAGCTTAACCCTTTGAAACCCAGGCTAACTGGCATGGGAAAAGGCAATGCGCAACTTAAAGAGAAAGTTGCAAGAATTTAGTAAAAAGTACATTAAAAAATACCTGAAAATTAGAATAAACAACAATATAAATAAAACCCCCAAAATCCAAATAAACAAACAAAAGGAAAAATAAAGTAAAATAAAATAAAAGTAAAAAATCCAATCAAACAAAAAAGGAAAAGGAGTAGTCTAAAAAAATTAAAATTGTATTAAAAAAAATCTAAAAATTATGCTAATTTTAAATATAGTCTAGTGTATAGTAGTACACTAGAAAAAATTTTTCCAAGATTATAAAGATTGTTTTTTAAAAAATCATAATCTACTAATTTCTTTTCTGGTCTTTGACATGACAGAGTGTTAGCATGAAAGGGGGAGAGATAGAGGGATAACATGCAGCAGAGGGCCACGAGTTGGCCGCTAACCAGCAGCCACTCTGGTAAGGACATTGCCTTTGTACAGAAGGCACCCACTCTATTCACTGAGCTACCAGGTGCCCCAAAAATCTTCATTTTTTTGTAATTTGCAGCAAATTTCCTGCCAAATTGCTCCTTGCATTTGTTCCACATGTTTTTTTAAAAAAAGTCAAGCCAGTCAACTCAAATTCAAAGGTTTAAATAGATGTGAAAGACGTGTGAATGCAGCATAAGAAAAGTGATTTTGAGTCAGGCTTCAAAGGGTTAACCACATCTATCATGGCCTAACAAATAAATCACAGCTGGCTAATCACTCATTATCAATTACCACATTTTTTAGTTCTGGTCATCGCATCTGTTTTGTATTTTTTGTCGAGTCATCATCACTTTTGAGTTTCTTATATCGATTTCGCCCTTTTAGATGGAGGATCCAGTAAGTATTAAGTGACTGTAAATGATTACCGGACAGGTAAAGCAGCGCGGGACTGGAGCCGTGTGTGGTTACTGCTGTGACAGCATGTCGTAACACCTGGAAAAACCTGCCGTCAGATACCGTGTGTCTTATTTAATCTCCGAATTAGCTCTGTGATGACAAAGAGGATGCTCTGTGTTTTTGTTTGCTTGGCGGAGCTCCTGGATTTTGCAGCAGTCTGAAGCAGCTTGTGTGTTTTATTGTGTAATCTGTGCAGGAGTGTGAGTGATCTGCATTGTGTTCAGTGTGGTGTTTGAAAAGTCACCAGGCCTGATACGAATCCTTCTGTCGACACAACCATTCAGACACAATCGCTTGATATAAAACGTGGATTAAACATCTCTTTAACCCTTAGAGACTGTTTGGCGCAGTTTACGCGCTTTTCATTCTTCTATTTTTTTCAGAATTTTGGCTGTGTTCATGCATATTGCATCGATTTTGGCAAGATTGTGTATTTTTGTTTAATGTGTGAATTTCCAGCTCAGCTCCTACAATAAGTCTAAAATACACTGTTGAAAGTAAATAGTTACATTCAGACTGTTAAGTTAAAAAATGCTCCATTGAAACACATCAAACTGACATTTTTGATCCCACAGCCATCAAAGCATAATGTTTTATTTTCATCTAAAAACATAATGGCATCATGACAAAAACCTGACATTTAAAGGGTTAAAGTTCTGAAGATCAATGAATGTTTGATATTTATGATTAGGACTGATGTTGGTTAAAAAAAAAACCTCAATCAAAGTAGAAAATAATATTAATGTAAAGTATTTTTCATAGCCTGATTTTGAAAAGCGCATTTTGCGTGCAGAGCAATACGAGTGTGTGTAATATCACAGCGGGGCCTAATGTTCAAAATCCACAAACACAAATTATTTTATGTATAAACGTTTCAGTAAGTTTTGTTAAAGGAAGCATCAGACATTTTGCACCAAAGATAAAAAATTGAAAAAAACATCTAGCTTTACCATTCTAATAATTAAAAAAAATAACGTAATCTGAAGTCTAATTGACGTATCGGATTATAACACAAAGCATGAATTTTGAATTGTGCGAGAGTTGTGTGATGAATTGTCAGCAACAGATATGAAGTTTCATCGTACTTCTATCTCTGATTTAATGTTTCTCGCTGTTTGTTTTCACAGGAGTTCGAGTTGGACGTGGTTGCCATAGTGAACGACACGGTGGGGACGATGATGACCTGTGCGTACGAGGAACCCTCCTGTGAGGTGGGGCTGATCGCAGGTGAGTTAAAACACCAAATCTTTTTAAAAGGAAATTTTAATCTAGAAATTTGTTCTGAAAAGTTGAAGAGAGGATGAATATGTATCCTCACGTTTTTGTTACACATAGGAAACACTCATAAATGTCTGGATTTGTGTGTTTAAAAACAGAAAGTCTTGCAAAATGATGTACCGTTGAGGGGTTTTGAGTTTGGCGTGCTGTGGCTGTGTGTGCTCTCAGGGACCGGCAGTAACGCCTGTTACATGGAAGAGGCGAAGAACATCGAGATAGTCGAGGGAACCGAGGGCCGCATGTGTGTCAACATGGAGTGGGGGGCGTTTGGAGACAACGGCTGCCTGGATGACATCAGGACGATTTACGACCAGGCGGTGGACGAGAACTCGCTTAACGAAGGCAAACAAAGGTGAAGACGCCTCCAGTGTCCAAGTATAACTAAGGTCTTGTTTAGACAGTTACTCAAATCTGTTTAACAGGCAGATCCACTTTGTCTCCAGATTAATTTTAAAAAGTTCAGACAAAAAAAAGCAATTTTTGCAAAACAAATAGTCAAAGTCATATATGCAGGCGGTTTGAAATACAATTGTAATCTGATTTCTACAGATTCATCTCACTGTGAATGCTTTTGTTGCATGAATCAGATTTCATTTTATCTTTTGCGTCACACGCGACGGGACACATAACAACAATGTCCAATCTGGATTGACGGACACACACAGCAAACTTTATACTGCTCCTAGTAGACCGCTAGAGGACAGCAGGAGGAACAACAGTCCATGTGCAGATGCTGAAATAAACGGATCTTAATATAAATTTATCTGGAGCGGTGGAGGAGTTTTGCATCATGACTTGACTCGAAGGGCGAAATGATGGACCTGCATTTCTCAGTCTTCCATATTGTGAAGCTGTGTCCTCAGCATAATTATGTATTTACTGACGCACGTCTTTACCAAAGCGACGCTGACAGTCTGCCTTAAACATCTGATTTGACAAACAAATCTGATCCGTCTGCATTCTGAACAAAACCATAATATTTTCAGTGCTAGTTTAACGCAGAGCTGGAAAGATGCTGTTGTGTTAGTTTGGTGTTTTGCCATCTTGCTGCTCACTAAGACTTCCCTCTTTCCTGTACGTGTCAGATATGAGAAGATGTGCAGTGGTATGTACCTTGGAGAGATCGTCAGGCAGATTTTGATTGATCTGACCAAGCGCGGCTTCCTCTTCCGGGGACAAATCTCGGAGACGCTGAAGACCAGGGGCATCTTCGAGACAAAGTTCCTGTCGCAGATAGAGAGGTGAGTGAGTCACTTAACACCTCAAATCCAAATGCAGAAGCTCTACTGTGTCTCTTAGAAACTACTGTTTATTTTAAAAGATGAAATCCACTATAAAATACTTTTTTGTTTGGCCATTTAGTGGTATAAAGTTCTTATTTCAGCAGGTAAGCAAATGATTTTGAGATTTTAATTTAACTAAACAGAAATTTAATGCCAGATAATAGTATGCTGCAATCTCAGCCACCGAAAACCAGTTTGAATTATTTTTCAGCATCACACAGGGAGAAATTATTGGTTAAGAGATGCGACTCTGCTCTGATAGCAGCAGGGATGTATATTATGAGGGATTTCTGGGAGGTGATAGTCCACGATTTCACAGAGGAATTGTGGATTCAAAACTTTCTCTTAGTTATATGATGCAATAACAGCTCTTGTAGCTCCTGCAGCATCATGAGGGAGCCAGTTGTTACTGACTAACACATACTGTAGCCATAGCATCATGTGACCTAGAGAAGCCAAAAGCAGTGTTTCCATTTTTTTTCAAAGTTGACGTGTTTCCATTAGCCATATTTTATTAAATTTCAATTCAATTAAAAAAAACTTTATTCATCCCTGAGGGACAATTTGTGAGGCCCGCAGGCAGCTAGGCAAAAAACTATACATAACGACAATGACCTAAGAGACAAGAAATTCTTTTAAAAATGCAATAAATAAAAAGCTGTTAACATTACAAGTGGAATAAAAGTAGTGCAGGTTATGCGATAGCAAGTGTATGAGGTATATGAAAGTCGACAGATAATTTGACAGATTTTGTATTTGTAATTATAATGCACAGTTTGAGGGTTAATGGAAACCTGCCTACTGTTTTCTCCCACATATGAATTCCCATACAACCAGATAAAGTAGTTAATAGTTTTCAGGAAAAAACACGTCTGCTTTAATTTTTTTAACGTCACATCGTGCTCGTGTGATAAGGCAATGCAGCCGAGTGCATTTAAACCTGTATAACCACACAATACTAACCTAAACACTAAAGTAGTATCTGTAGCAGACGTTCATTGTGATGGATTATCTATGTCAAACAGGTTTATGCTGATTTTAAAAGCACTGCTTCATGTGGTTAAACTGTTGCTCGCCTAGAGGTAGAAAAACCTTATTAATCCTTATATGATTTCTATTTGTTCATATACGGTCTAAAACATACAAAAACCTTTCCCATGATGGAAAGGATAAGCAGGTAAAGCACATGTTTAAGCAGCATTGTTCACAAACAAAGTAGCATTTAAGGGGATAGCACTCCCAGGTACAACAGGAGGAGGAGGGGGAAGCAATGTGACAATTTGAGTTTATACACAGTTTAAGCCTACCTTAGCCTCTGGGAACAGCTGTGAGGTATCCGGTGACTCTCCTGCTGTTGGCTGACCTCTGACCTGCTCTCCTCCCTCCGCCCCTCCCGCTCCACAGCGATCGTCTGGCGCTGCTGCAGGTCAGGGCGATCCTGCAGCAGCTGGGGCTCGACAGCACCTGTGATGACAGTATTATCGTCAAGGAGGTGTGTGGCACGGTGTCCCGCCGCGCGGCTCAGATCTGCGGAGCCGGGATGGCTGCCGTGGTGGACAAGATCCGTGAGAACAGAGGACTGGACCACCTGGACATCACCGTGGGCGTGGACGGCACGCTCTACAAGCTGCACCCACAGTAAGATGCGGGATAAGAACATAATGGGAGGCGTTTTTTGGGGAAAAGAGGTTCATTCATTTAGCAACACTACAGTAAATATTGAATTTCATCCAGCTGCAAAGGTTGTTTCATTTATTTCTGTGTATTACAGTGACAGGAAACTTATTTCCAAAACATTTTTCAAGATATTTCTATACTAAAAACTAAAAACAATGACAGCCTACACAAATGGATCCTCTAAAATCTCAGGACAATGAAGGCTTTACGCGGGATTACCAGTCTCAACGGCCATAGATGGTGCAAAATTAACTTTTCTGTCCACTCACAAAATGGTTAGTGAATATTTTCATTGAAGATTATTATTGTTTGGAAGGTTTTTGGCTGTTGAATGAAGTAAATCTACCTGCCGCTTGTATATTTCACCAGCATGTGACAAATTGATGGTGCATTAAATATGAAGATTTTCTGCTTTTTTCCCTCGGTTTTGCACAGTTAGTTTGACAAAACAAGATATTTGCAGACGTTATTTTCACTATTTTTAACGGAGTCAAGGGAATTTCATCATGGAGGTTTTACAAAGTAAACTAAAATGTCTTTTTTTCACCTTTTAATAAACTGATTTTATCAACAATAGTTAAAATGAAATGCAGATAAAGATAATCGGCTAAATATCGGCCCCAATAATCTTTCAACCTCTGCTTTATACAATAAAACCAAAACTGGATTGTGGGTCAGAATAGCCAGAAAAGCACGCTGGCTTGCATAATGCAAAATCTGACCCTGATACTGCATTTGACATACTAAATTTTTCTGCTATACTAAATAATTTGGTAGTATTGGTACCGAAACGTGCAGTAACTGAGAGCTAAATCTGTACTAGCAGGCATCTCTCATGTATTTGAGTTGAGCAGTAAATTGCCTCCTAACCACAGTTTCCTGTCGTTCTCCTCCCTCAGCTTCTCTCGGATCTTCCAGCAGACCGTGAAGGAACTCGCCCCTAAATGTGACGTCAACTTCCTGCTATCTGAGGACGGCAGCGGCAAGGGGGCCGCCCTCATCACCGCCGTGGGCTGCAAACAGAGAGAGCTGGACGCGCAGCAGCAGTGAGGAGCTCCGCCCTGTTTGACCTGAAGAACTACCTGCTGCTCCACCTTTGACCTTCACCCACCACACTGCCCGACTCCATCTCCCCTTGGCAGCCGTGACTCCACCTCCGCCCCACCTGGCCCCCCTACAGCCAGAGAGTCGCGCTGCGTGACGACTAGGGAATTAAATATCTAAGTATTTATTTATACTGCACCAGAGGGTTTATTATTTCCATGTTTGTACATTTTTCCTCAATAGCTTGTCAGTAATCTGATAAATCTAAACTTTAGGTGTGCAATATTTGTGTATTGCTAATTTTTATTTTTATATGGAGGCAAATATATAATAGTATTTATATAGCTGAGGCCACTTTGAATCCCAGAGGTCATAGGATTTTGCACCATAGACACACACAAAAAAAAAATGTCAGCACTTTTTATATGAGAGTTACAACAGCAGCATTTCAATGTAACTTCCAAATGAAGGACGTCCTTCTCGCTGAATGATGAAACTCATTTTTACAGGCTCCGCTGGTTCAGAAAACCAGTTCCAAAAGGGCTCGCTGCAGAGGGTTGAATGCAAGAGTCACGGCTGTTCAAATCATCCTCATTTATGTGCAACATGCTCACACTATGTGCTTGGCTACTAACCACTTTTTGTGTAATTATCAATGTAAACTCACATATTGAAGTATTCCAGCAGCACCGCACCCTTTACCCCTCCAGGTCTGGGAGGGTAGAAAAGGCCCAAGTGGAAGTGTTAGCGTGTCCCGTTGCTATTTGTGAACTATTATACTTTTGGTGTTGTGATGAATCCCACTTCTACTCATTGTATGTGCAAAGAATAAATGTTTATTGGGCCCCAAGAAAGGAGTGGATACTACGAGCGCTTTTGTGTGTATTTGTGGCTGAGTGTCAGTGTGTCCTTCTGTAACGACCTGTAGCTTTCAATGTCCAAAAGCTCTGTGGAGACTGCATGCCTTACATTAAGACAAAGGAGAGTACTGGATCATTTTCTTTTTTTTTTTCTTTTTTTACATCAATACAGATTTGTGATCGCCACAGTGATAAGTGACTTCATTAAATTATATTTTGTTGTGGAGTAATTCCTGGTGTCTCTTTCTTAAACTGTCAAGCAGCAGCAGAGGCGTGCTTAAACCCGTACTGCAAGATGGCGGAGTCGATAACAGGCAGACACATGTTAAGTGCAGAAAACGCTATGCAAATTAGTTTGAGTGACGCTTAGCGTGTGTGTGCATGCTGTTTTCAGCATTAATACCAATGCAAGACCAACCAAATTGTTTCTCATAAAATTCCACAATATCTCATCTGGAAAAACAATTAAAAGATACAATGAAGGGTTCTTTTTCATCAATGGACGGTTTGTTTTTATGAAATATTAATAATCAGATAAATTACAATAATCTGACCCTTGTGACTGTTTGTTAAAGGTCCAGTGTTTGGGATATAGCAACATCGAGAGGTGAGGTTGCAGAATTTAACTAGTTGGCCAACTGGTTCTCACCTTAAAGTTATAAAAATACCGCTGCTTGGTCAATTATTGTGGCGTCAGACACTTCTCCTCTGGCGATAACATTTCAAGAAGCATGGTGATGGATGTTCAAAACATTTGCAGCTTTATTTCTATTGCAGCCGCCGCGCAAATAGAAATTATGGATTATTATGGATTATTATGGAGCCATAATGGAAAGGCGAGCTCATTATACGTGGGAGCGGCCACATATGAGGGATTTCTGGGAGCTGATAGTCCACGATTTCACAGAGGAATTGTGGATTCAAAACTTCCGGATGATTTCCTAAACTTTTGAAGAATTTTGTGATGCTGTAACACCTCTTGTAGCTTCTGCTGCATCGTGCCCAATGAGCCAATTTCTACCGACAAGCGCAGTCACAGCATCATTTGACCTAAAAAAGCCAAAAAGAGTTTTTCCATTGCAGTTTTTTTTGCATTTTTTGTTTTTTTTTCAGAAATTGACTGGTTTCTGTTAGACATATTTTATATTTCAGTTTAAGCAATTAAAGGTTAATGGGAACCCCCGTTCTGTTTGGTTTGTCCGTTTTGGGACGTTTTGTGGCTCATTCTAACAAAAAGGTAACAAAAACATTGTTAACCTATCAAACTCTGCTGGACCAACCACTGGCTCCTCTGTTTCAGCTTAATGTTGCGAAAATGCATTTAACCTCATTTAAATTCTAAAAATCCCAAATTTTCCAAAGCTGAAAAATTGAGAATTTCCACCAAACAGTTAGAGAAAAGTTTTTAAAACCTAAGATTTATTGTGAAGTCAAAGGTTTGACAGATTAAAACTATTTAAACATTTAATTCTTTTACTTTTTTTCAGAACAAACCCACTTATTTTCATTTTTGCAGAACCAAAGTCAAAATAACAGCTATTTATATACAGGTAAAATATCATTTTTGAAAAGTTATTTAGTCCCAAAATATTTTGTAACATAATATTTTTGGACTAAATAACTTGTTAAAAAGGAAAGTCTGGCTGTAAACAAGTACTTTGGTTTTACAAAATTGTAAACAAGTTGGTTTGCACCAGAAAATGCTAAAATTATTATTTTTTTCCATAGTTTTAACCTCTTAAAAACATTTCTTTTCAAAATAAATCATATAAACATTTTACATTTTTGTGAAAATTAACAATTTTCCAGGTCCTTTAAAGTATCTTTGGAAAGTCTGGGATCTCAAATTGAATTTAAAATTAGTTTCAATAAATTTGAGCAGTGTATAGCTGACATGAGTTTAAGTAGTTAAGAATATTATATAACATTTCTGCAAATAGATGCCCCTAAATCCTACACATTGACAGCGATTTGTTTTGATATTGAAATAACCTCAAATACAACTACATGACAAAATTAATGTTACCATTTCTAGTATAAAAAGCCGATCTTTTTTTTGGTCTCTCCATCAGCTGCAGGTGTTTTTATTATCAATAAATCGCTCATTTATTCTTTAGATTTCTAAAAACAATAAAAAATGCCCATCTGTGTTTTTATGTCAGGCAAAAACAATTATTATACATCAAGTTAGACATTTTATTTGCACAGAAAAGGGGCCGTGACTGACTGATTTACTCAGTATTTACTGTAAGTCTCAACCATTCCTCCTCCTTCGCAGTGCTGCATTGTACTCACATCTCTGTCCTTGAAGCTGATCCTGGTATCTCGCTGTGCAGAGTTCATCAGACCTGCTGCCACTGTCACTGAAGTTTATCCACCCGGAACAAGGCTGCCGCAGAGAGAGGACAACAGGCTGTACTAATGCTCGTTTAGCCTTTAATTAAATACATATTTAGACACCTTGAGTGCAAACATTTGCACATCTGCCCACTAATAAATCTGTCAACAACAGTTTCATTGTTGAATATTGTCTTTATCATATTGTATCAATGCACTGAATTTTTTTTTAATCCTTTGTGTTAAAGGTATGAGCAGACTCCACTCCAAAGATATTAAAATAAAATTAATAGATTAAATTGATTAAATTTGTTTTGCTTGTATGGTCCTTTTGTTACAGTATGTTCTCTCTGTGTGTATATGTGGGTGTGTACAGGTGTGTTTGCATGCATTTGTGTGCATTCACGGTTGTGTTGCGTGTTTATGTGCAGGCATTTGTCCTACTTTTTTTTTTTTTTTTTTTTTAAGGGTGTGACTGTAAGCCCGCATGTATTTATGTTGAGAAAGCACTGCGTGTACATTGTGGACGGTTTAGCTGGAGCTAAGCAGTGGGAAGAAAAAGAAAAAAAAAAAAACCCTCCACATCCCTTTTTGTGCCTATCTGTGTATGCATGTGTGAGTCTGTGAGTGTGTGTTTGTGTGCATGTGTGTTTGTTTCCAGCTCTCACCAGGTTGGGTGCGTTATACTGAGGGCTTCCTGCTGCATCCATCTGCCTGAAACTAAAAAAGCGCCGAGCTGTCACCGCACATTGCAGGTATGTAGTCACGATTAACCTGCACGCGATGACACGAGTCAACTATCACGAGTGTCACGATAACACGCTCTGTTCAGGGGGAAAAAAGGGTGTTAGCCCCGTTAGCATGCTAACTTAACTAGTTGTGTCTTGAGAAATTGGCGCTAGCTGGCTAGTAACCGAGCTAGGTTAGCATTGTATTTTGAAGCGTGGGGGCGAGCTCAGGTTAGCTGCTTTTATGTTACGCCAGGCACGCTGCCAGTTTCCGTTTCATATTTAACAATTGTCGTCGGTGTTTTAGTCGACGGCGGCGCTCGGTTTGCATGTCGAAATCTGGACATTTGGTGCAGATTTCCGTGCGGGAGCTCGAGCGGCTAATGTCAACAGCTAACGCTGGCTAACGTTAGCTCGTCACCGTTAACCTGGTGGTCGCTTGTTGCTGAGCTAACGTCTGTATCCTGTTTACCGACGCTGCTGCTAAAAAAATAACTAAATATGTGTTTACATTTGTTTTACCTTTAACTACCCCATTCTTCGTTTGTCTTATTTAGCACAATTTAAGAGTCGAAATGATCGTTTGGTGTTGCGTTACCGGCCACCCGCTGAGCAGGAATAGCCAAATAATAAACTGACCCGAGGAGCTGTTGGGACTCGCGCACGGCACGTGCTGTCATTTGTCCAGAACAGGTGTTCCAGATGATGCACGCGACTTAATTTGACGACGCGTTAGCTGCTGTTTAGTTGTCACCTCTGTCACCTTCAGCCGCAGCTGTGGGACTTGGCTGGAAAATGACAACAATCAGTGAATGCAGACAGTGATTGTCAGCAGCATTTAATGTGAATTATTAAGTTGATTATTTGTGCAAAATTAAAAATGTATGCAAGTGGTGAAAAAATGGCCATCGCAATTTTCCAGTTGGTCAGACCAGTATAAAAGTTTAGTACTGCCAGGCGAAAAAAAAAAAAATAAAATAAAAGGTTATTAGTGCCAGGTCAAAATATGTAAAGTTTGTTGTTTCAACAAGATGTTTTTTCACGTCTTTATGACATATTTTATAGAAGAAGAAGGTAGAGGGTAGATTTATTGGTCATTTTTTAATCAAAAGGAAATATAATTAAAAAAAGTAAAATAAATAAATATACAATATTGAATATAATCATATAAAATATAATATATATTAATTACAATATTACATTTAAATTAATTAAATCATAATACCATGCTTTTCTCAGGTTATAACAATATTTTCATGTTTATAGTATGACATTGTCATGTTTAAAACACTGTTTTTTCATGTCATGGTAAGATATTTCATGTTATAATACAATATTTTTGTGTTATGATAAGATGTTTTCCATGTGACAACATGATATTGCCATGTTAAAACACAATATTTTCATGTAATAACACACTATTATGTCATTTTAAAACAATATTTTAATGTTATAACATGATGATTATATCTGATAACATGATATTTTCATGTTATAACAAGATATTTTATGTTCTAATACAATACTTTTGTGTTAAAACATGATATTATTGCGTTATACTAAATAATAGTTTCATGTTAGAACAGATATTTTCATGTTAAAACAGTATTTTCATGTTATAAAGGCACATTTTTCATGTTACGACGCCATGTCTTCATGTCATAACAAGAAACTTTTGTCAGAACAATATACTTACTTATCTTATAATAACGAGAATCATTTCATGTAATATTATGATCCCATATCATGTGATAACATCAAACATTTCTTGTTACATCAAGATGTTTCTCACCTTTTTCAAGATTTTTTTATGTTTTAATAAGATATTTTCATGTACTAACAGGAAACGTTTCTTGTACCTATTTGTTATGTTATAACATGAAATGTGCCATGTGATAATGTGATCCAGTGTCACGTTACATTTATTTATATTTTTTCTTGCTTGGCAGTTCTACGCCTCTGTAGCTAAAAATCCAAAGATCTGTAATTTATAGTCACTTAAAGCAAACAAAAGAAACAAATCCTTTATTTTAAAAGCTCAATCAGATGAGTGTTTGCTTCTAAAATAATAAATCCTCTATCAGAAAACTGGGAATCATTTATTTTATGTTGACTGATTTTAATAATAATAATAATAATAATAATAATAAAGGTTATTTTTATAGCACTGATCAAAACCAACATTATCAAGTGCTTTACACATAAAATCACAATGAAACAAAAACAAGCAAAAAATACAACACAAAAGAAAAATGTAAAACCAATAGTTAGATTTAAAATCAAACAGAGCTGTGCAAGACCTCAAAGCAAATTCATGGGAGTAAGGTACAGTTTGATAATAATATTGATCCTTTAAAGAGAAATTAAAGGATTGCCTTTTCTTAAAAATAAGCGTTAAAAAGTGATTTAAAAGAAGATAGCGATGTAGCACGCCGGAGTTCCTCGGGCAGATCATTCTACATTTTAGCCTCTAAATTTGATGTCTTAGTGTTTAATCTCTCTCACTGTGATTTATTTCAACAGGGTTTGAAGAGAGACAGTGACGCTGGTGGAAACGACCCCTCGACCCTCTCAGGACAACAACGGCAGCTCCTCACACACTCGACCCTCAGCCGAGCAGCGAAGCTTTCATCAGACTCATGACTGTTTGAGGGGACGCGGACCCACCGTGGCCCATGCACTGTACCCGTTTCCCTCCCTGTCCTCCTTATCCCTCAAGCTGACGCAAAACCCCAGACACCTCGGAGCAGCTTCCACTGCCCCCACTCCCACCCCGTCCCCAGCGACTCGCCACCTCCTGCCATGGCGTCCGGCACAGAGACCGTGCACTACATCCACCTTCATAACTCCAGCCAGTCGGTGCTGGAAGCCCTGCGCACGCAGCGGCGTGAGGGCCTCTTCTGCGATGTGACCGTGCGGATACACGATGCCTCACTGCGCGCCCACGCCTGCGTCCTGGCAGCCGGCAGCCCTTTCTTCCAGGACAAGCTGCTGCTGGGTCACTCTGAGATCTCAGTGCCGCCGCTGGTGCCCGCCGAAACCGTGAAGCAGCTGGTGGATTTCATGTACAGCGGCTCGCTGGTGGTGCTGCAGTCGCAGGCCCTCTGCATCCTCACCGCTGCCAGCATCCTGCAGATCAAGACGGTCATCGACGAGTGCACCCAGATCATCTCTCAGAGGAAGGCGGCGGCAGGGGCGGCGAGTGCAGCTGCGGCGGCGGCGGCAGCAGCAGCAGCAGGTGGAGGGTTGCTCGGAGGAGTTCTGCCCAAACAAGAAGAGCGTGGCGGGGGGAAAGGGCGAGAGAGCGGTGGCAGTGGAAGCTGCTCCGTCGGCGGAGGCGGCGGTGGAGGTTACGCAAACTTCTCCAACTTCATGGCTGAATGCGGGGCGAGCAACATGGGCGGGGGGATGGGGGGTGCCAGCGTTAACGTCAGCGAGAGCGGCCCGGGCCCGATGGAGCAAGCCAACACGGTGAGTCTGATGTCACTGGGCGACATGGGCCCCGGCTCCATGTGTGGCGGCGACGGCGGCCTGGGCTCCGGGGCCGGCACAATCCTCATGAAGCAGAGCCCCAGCTGCACTCAGGATGTCAGGTACAAGCTCCGAGACCTGTTGGCGCAGACGGCCAACGGAGCCAGCACTAGTAGCACAGGGAACCTCTCAGCGGGCTGCAGCTCCGGTGTGGGCAGTGTGGACAGCATCGGCAGGGACAGCCTCCGCGGCAACACAACTGACCTCTCTGATGACCTGGTGGGGATGGACCGATACAGCGAGGAGGAGGACATGGACGGGAGAGAGCGGGGAAGAGACGGAGACAGAGACAGGGGGGCGAGCCACAGCCGCAAGCAGAGGCAGCCGCTAAGACTCCAGGTAGGGGGATAAGGGGAAGGGTTGCCATGGTTACAGCTTTCAGGCATGCAGAGCTGCAACGGTTTGCTTTTCTTTCTTTTTCTGCTTTTCCCTCTTCTCACACTGCATTGGCGTATATCGCTGAGATGTTTCTGCACTTTGCACAATTGAAGAGGAGCTCTCGTCTCAACTTCAGCAGTAATTGCCTTGTTGATGTCCTATGGACTTCTGCATATTTACTGTAGGTCGTTAAACTCATTAGTGCTGCTTTAGGGGGTTGTAGCCGGGTCAAGTCATTGTTGTTCATTGTTAACTGTCTGCTGCCTTTGAGCTCTGTTGTAAAGATAATTATTTTTGCTGCTCTTAATTGGATCTTTTTCTCTTTAGGTGCTGGGAGGAGAAGGTGTGGTGGTGAAAGATGAAGGGGTTCAGGACCCAGATGGGACCGTGTACGCCATGGAGGACGGGAGGCGGGACGGAGAGCAGGAGGGCTCCCAGGAATCCATGGCAGGCTTTGGACAGGTGAGTTTTAATCAGAGTTGAGTCAATGAATGACAACAACTGATAAAAGCAAAAAATGCTAAAATGTAAAACCATACAAGAGACGTAAAGCTCACGTTTACTGAACATTTAAATAATTAATCAACCACTGCTTGCAGAAGCATTCAGAGCATAAAACATAATGCAGATTTTAGACTTTGATTTCAAGCTAATACTTTGCTGAAAAACATTTTGCTTGAGAAAGGAACTTTTACCGTATTGTGTTAAATTTATTCTCAGCATTTCTGTCACAAGTCTTGAAATAAGTAGAGGAAAAAAAAACCCATAGTGGAGCGGATTTATGCCGCAGCCTGCTGTACCCTGCAGACTACACAA
This sequence comes from Plectropomus leopardus, assembly GCF_008729295.1. Classification (NCBI taxonomy): domain Eukaryota; kingdom Metazoa; phylum Chordata; class Actinopteri; order Perciformes; family Serranidae; genus Plectropomus; species Plectropomus leopardus. The sequence continues at coordinate 1,295,803 of NC_056466.1, forward strand.
GGAACATCTGCCACACAGTCAAAAGGATTCAGCTTTGCCTGTCAGTTTTTCTCAAAAGTGCTGCAGAGTAAGTCAAGATCGGAAATGGAATAATCCACTCAATTTAGGAGGTTAACGCGTTGTGTCTTTCATGTGGAGCGAAGCATGTGATCACTAATTTACCCGTTTCAGCTCGAAATAATCTAATCTTCTGTCTTTGAGCAGTTTTTTTCTGGGCTGCCCTTCAGTTCATGTGACATCTCTTACTTGCGTGTCTGGGCATAGAAACTATTTAAAAAAACATTTACTAAAGAGCCTTTCATGTGCTCTTCAATGCTGGAAGTGTAACAAAAAACATACCACTGGCTGTAGTACATCAATTATTTTCCAAACTACTTGTGTTTTTATCCTCACACTGCGTTATTTGATCCCATAGATTTTAAGATTTTCTGTGCACAACTTTTTAGTGTATGTCTTAAATGTGTCTCTTCTATCAAATTGATTGTTATAGCCACTATTTGGAAATAGTTTTAATTTAAAAACATTTTTGGATTTGTGACATAATAAAAGTGTCTGCAGAGTGAAGTGATATGATGAAGTATATCATAAGTTAGATGGTATTTGTCAAGCTGTATAGATTTGGCTGACTTCATTATTAGTTATGAGATACTTGTCTTTTATATGCCTGTTAAATCTCATCTGCCATCATCTCATCTGGTTTAGGAAACGTGTGTGAATGTGAGGTGAGATTACATGCAGGATGCACTGCAGCTGAGATGTGATCAGATCTGCTAGTGGTCTGACTCACTCTGACTGGATCTCAAGGCAGGTTTAAAACTGCGCACACTAAAATTGCAAATATAAAATACGCCTAATGGAAACACGACAGTTTTGAAAAAAAATCCATTTATCACAAAAAAACTTTTTACACTCGCATGCGGTGGTTTTTCAGGTGATTTGAAAATGTCATATTTTGCAAAACTGCAGTGGAAACACTTTTTCGGCCTTTATAGGTCACACAGGAGCTGTTATTGCATCTCAAAACTCTTCAAAAGTTGAGGGGATCATCTTGAAGTTTTGAATCCACAATTCCTCTGTGAAATCGTGGACTATCAGCTCCCAGAAATCCCTCATACGTGGTTGCTCACACTATAAGGGGCTCGCCTTTCCATTATCACTCGTATAGCACGCCTACGTCGCCTTTGATTGGAATTAATGACGGCTAGTGTGGTGGCTGCAGTAGAAATAAAGCTGCCGATGTTTTGAACATCCATCGCCATGGTTACTGGGATGTTATTGCCAGAGGAGAAGTCACATAACATCACTCAATGGAGACGCAGTCATCTCGCAATTATGTTTTTTGAAAAAAATCAAAAATCAATCAAGTTTTGCACAAATCCGTAATAAAAACCCGCCTTCAGACAGATGTGAGTGACAGTTGGACCACATTTTAAAGAAATAAAAACATGTTGGAAGGTCGCCCAACTCCACATCTTCTGTCTAAAATCTGTAAATCAGCATTGACTGTATGTCATAATGAAAGATGCTTCCTTCCACTGCGCAAAAACGAACCCAAAATATCAATAAGAGGCTGCTGACATCTTGTGCAGGTGATATCATTTCGAGCTGCACAATAGCGATGAAGTTTAAGCGTAGTGTCAAGTTCATGCCCGTACACCTGTTAGACAATAATGAGCAGCACCACTGAATGTAAGCGTGCCGTTTCGCACACACAGCTGTCAGTCATTTTTGGATCTGCAATTATCTCAACACAGACTTTTCAAGAAGGTGGGTGGTTGAAGGAATGAAAGATGCAGGCTGTGTCTGCACGATCGAACACCCGTGGAAAACTCAGAAAACAAACCCTGTTTTGATACAAAGAAGCAAAATGGCAAAAGCAGCTCCAGCAATTTTCCATCATTTGCAGCAATTAACAACATGTTAGGGCAGTTAATCAGAGTATGCACGGCTGCACGTAAACAGGAATATTAGTGGCATATTTACTTTAATTAGCCATATAAACAGCTTAGCTGGAATATTGTCTTTTCCAGATTAAGGGCGCAAATCTGAGTAATTTGGACTTCAGTTAAGATTTCAATTACAGGTTGAAGATTTCTTTGTGAGTGATGGAAAGCTCTCCTGCTAATGCGTGGGTTGCAAGTATAGTGTTTGTTGAGTAGTGATAAGAGAAAATAGAGAAAGAGGAATATATGTCATGTGACAAACTGCAGCTTGCATGATGCAAAACAGGCAGATTTGATGAACGCTGATCACCAGGTCTAAAATGTAAAGATCTCTTATCAGATGTCATCATTCACATGCATGCAGGGCTGCTTTATTTTAACGTTTCATGTGCAGGGTTGTATTTTTTTAGGTATTTAATGAAGTCAATTAACCTTTCGAAACCTGGGCTGACGTGCTGCATTCAGACTTCTTTCACAAGTATATAAACCTCTGAACTCTGAGCGGTGGTTTGATTTCTCTCAAAAACATGGGGGAAAAGGCAATGGGCAACTTGGTAGGAAACATCCTGGAAAATGCAAAAAAGAGCCACCTTTTTTAAATAAATAAATTAGATTTTTTTTTTATTTTAACTCCTGTGTTTTTTTCACATTTTTTTTGTCTGTTTGTTTTTTGCTCATTTTCAGGCACTTTTCTTGTATTGTTTTTTACCAATTTCTTGCTCTTTCTGGGTCGTTTGTTCTCAAGTTGCTCATTACTTTCTTTCCATCAAGCCAGTTTTCCCAGGTTTCAAAGGGTTAACCAAAAACAGACATTTAACTCTTTGTAGGAGTGGCTAACATTTACTCAATAATGATGCATTTCACTGTTGTGTTATCAAAATACATAGACCATATATGGGATTTAAATCCACGTTGCTGTCCCATATATGGCTGGTTAAACTCTATCAGCCTCTCTGACTCACAAACAAAACTTCACTGCTCCTTTTCGTTAGGCGAGCTCCACCTATTCTGGTATTTCCTCTCTGATCATCTTCCCAGCCATACATCCAACTGTACGTTTGATCACGCTGCTGTTTTGACAGCAATGCAGCTCGACTGGTCAGACCGCACCAAGCGAGTTGATCTTTCCAACGTCTGCGTGCATGTGTAGGACTGGGGGTGAAAAATAGGTCGTAAATGCAAATAATGGGGGATGTGGTCTGTAAATATTTGTGCACGAGAGGATCCATGGTGGAGTTATAAAAATGAGTAGCTAGGGCTTTTGTTCCTTCATGCAAACTTTATTCACCAAAGGAGCACGGAGACGGACAGGATCTATGGAGCAGGTGAGCGTGCAGCGTCCTGTTAAAATATGTGCATATGAGAGAAGTGTACCTGAGACTTCATGGACGTGTTTTCTATAAAGATTTAATCAGCACGAGGGTTGTAGATTTATTGTTTTAGCAATCGTTGAGATGCAGCCAAAACACAAATACAGTCCAAACTGGTGTCAGATTTTTGATATGTGTGTTTTGATCTTTGAAGATGTTTGTTTGTGTCTTCAAGGATTTCTACGATGAGCAGGGGGTGTTTTCGGAGAGTTTCTGGCCCCAGAGTGAGTCTCCTCAAACCATGGCTTTCAACCCCAGAGGAAGGGTCAACAAGCCTCTGACTCCGCCTCCAACCACGCAGTCCATCAACAACCAGGTCAGTGTGCGCCGTCACTTATATCAAACACTATGATTGTGTTTAATTTGTACTGTAATTACAAAAATATCTCTACAAACTGGCTGTAAGGTTTAAGGAGCAGTGTGTAAGTTTTAGGGGGATTTAGTGACACCTAGTGGTGAGGACTGCAAGTTGCAACAAGCTGAAACTTGTTGCTAACTACGTTGGCCAACGCAAAATAACGCTCTCTATGTAGATATAAAAATCTCATTTTAAGGTAACGAAAACACAGTGATTCTTATTCCATAAAATCCTGCACACTGGACCTTTAAAGGGTTGTCAGAGCGCTAAGTAGAGCTGCAGTTACATTTCGTGTGTCACAGTTGGAAAACAAACAGACACTTGACATTTTCAGGCGGCAAAAATATTTGCATTGTTGTCAGTCAAAATTAATGTACACTCAACAATCTGCTGGGCTCAGAAATGTTTAAAATTATGACATCAGATTATTCTCTGGTGTTTTTTTGTTGTTGTGCCAACAGATAATAAACATGGTGATCAAACTGGAGCTGCAACGATTAACTGATTAGTTTTCAACTATGAAATGACTCGTCAACTAATTGATAGTTGATTAATCAGTTTGAGTCATTTTGTTTGTTTGTTTTTGGCAGAAAAAAAGTAAAAATTTGTTTTTTTTTTCAGCTCCTTAAATGTGAATATTTTCTGGACAATAAATATCTTTTGAGTGTGCATGAAACACATGAGGATGTTATCTAGGGCTTTGGGAAACTCTGATTGACATTTTTGACTTTTTGTTGACATTTTATAGGCCAAAGAATTAGTTGATTATTCAAGAAAATAACTGACCGATTAACTGATAATTACACTAATCATCAGCTGCAGCCAAATATCAAATATGGAGAATGCTTAGACCACATCTTGAAGATGCAAAGTTCATAAGATGCATTGATTAAAAAATAGCTCTCCTTATTAATATTATATTATATTATTATTATACAAAGTGGTGGAAGAATAAGCCAACTCCAACATTTAAAAGAAGAATGTCTCAAATTGTTTCTTTTAAAGAATTATTTAATTCATTCAGATATTTTTTTAAGCAGAAAACTGTGTAAGCACTAAGCTGTCACAACATGAACAAAAGCAAAACCAGCATTAACAATAAATAATTATTCAAATGCATTAACTGGGAATAAAACATTACTCAAGAACACCTTTAAACCTTCCCAAAGATACTTTCATGGACCCAGCTTTTTTTTGACACACTAAAACTAAAACAAACTTTCAGGCGATTACAGAAAGAACAGTAAAATCTGAAATATCTCAGGTTTAAATATTACAAACACTTAAATAATTTGCACCCAAAAGAATCTCCAGTTATTATTAATATATGGATTTCTATACTTTAATCCAGAGGGTAATCCTGACTGGACCCATGGCATCGACAGCATCTATAAGACAAGAACGTGGTCATTTCTTTGTTAAAGGCAGCTTATTTAAGATGAGATATCTGCTGTATTTCTATGTGATTGACAGAAAGCAGACATAAACGCAATGCAGCTTTTAAATTAACGAAAAACAAGCCCGCTCAAGTCAGAGCAATGAAACAAAGATAACAAAGAAAAACCAAACAAAGGCTTCACTTTACAAAGCTGGACTTTTTTTCTCCTCAGACTTTTACCTTCACCGTTTGATTGACAGGTGTGTTGACTTTGGAAATTAAAATGAGGAAAAAGAGGATTTGCATTTGATGTTTTGTAGAGTGGGCACACGACCTTGTGGGAAAAAAAGGTGCATGTAAACGGAAGCGCTGCCATTAAATTGTCACCTTTGTACAATAATAATTAAACAATGAAATGGCAAAGTGAAATATAATTACCATTTGTCAAAAATAACTTGATTATAAACTGTTTTTTTTATTATTCAAATGACAGGGTCACTTTAGAAAAGGACAAGAAATATATAAATCCACTAGTTTGTGAATACATTTCAGCAGCAGACAGTTTGCATACTGAAACTTTAAAAAAAAACAAGTGCACAGGTCTTTGCATCAGAATTTAAATTCATAATTTCCAGCAGCAAAGCCGTAAGTAGAAAGTGGCTAAAACCAGAAATACCTACAGCTGATGATTGGATTGATATTATAGACGACATCTATAGGCTGGAAAGGATTACTCTGGCTATTAGACTGAAACAGGACATTTTTTTAAAAAGCTGGGGAAGCTATTTAAAGTGAATTGTTTATTTATTTATTTTTAATGGTTTTCACATTCTTGTTTGTAAACTGACTAAATCAAACATCCTGGTTGTATTCATGAAGTTTGTTTTTCCCTTTTTAAAATTTGTTTTTCTAGGTTCATATTAGGGCTGGGTGAAATGGGGCTGAAAATTACATTGCGATATTTTTAGGCTATATCTCGATACACAATATATATCCCGCTAGTTTTAAATCTCCTCAAAAGCACTTAATTTATGCTACAAAATAACACCTTTTATTCCATTTCACAATATAACAGTATCCCATATCTAAGATGATATATGTTCTAAATACATAATAACCTTTTATTTTTATTCTGGCCCCAGTTCATATCTGTACTTATATTTACTTCACTGGCTCTTTTTGGCCTTTGTATTTTTTATGTGAATTCACTTTTGTAGTATCTGCGTATGTATCTCAAAGAGATAAGACTACTAAGCTCTATGAGGACTATTTGTTTGGATCTTGTCATAATTAAAAAAAAAAAAAATTGTGTACGTAATGAAAAACAATGCAATTTCATATGAGATTTTTAAAAAATTGTTTATTGATTTTCAATCTTACTAAATAGTAAAACAAAAAAATTACAGTGCATAGAAACATATCCTAACTATAAATAAAAATAAAAATAGCAGGAAGTAATGTCGGGTGCAGTTTTTTGTAAACTTTTACTTAAATAATGGAGATATATTTCAACCGACGCGAACACTGAATGTTTGGGGTGTTTTCGTCCTCAGCTTCTCTTCCAGTACCCAGTGAGCCAGTCGCAGCCGGCTCCGTTCTACGTGGGCGGGCCCATGGGTGGCATCGACAGCATGGCGGGGACGGAGCCCAGTCAACAGGCCCCGCCTCCGGCGCCCATGACCCCAGCCCGCCTCCCTCCGCCTCCTCCTGCTCTGCAGGCCCCTCCCCCTCCTCCCAGGGATCTGAGACCTCGTTCGACTGCACGCACTGTGGCAAATCTTTACGTTCCAGGAAGAACTACAGCAAGCACATGTTCATCCACTCCGGTGAGTCTCGTCTTCTTCTCCCACGCCTTGATACGTCGATCTTTCCTCATGTGGGGCGTTTCCACTTGTAGGTCGGTTCAGTTCAATTTGGTACACATTTTTTTTGTGTTTCCAATGTGAAAAGTTGTGGATGGTACCTTTTTTTTAACTTTTTTTTTTGGCTTTTGGCTAGGGTTTGGCGAATAAGACATGATAAGACTTATGGAAAAAAGTCTTATCGTGATAATTTTTTTCATATCAGTCGATATCGATATATATCAGGATGTACATCAAATAACTTTTCTGTCAAGTTTAATGGTTCCCTTTGACTCCTAAGTGAGATATGTAGATATCATCAGGTTAATTTTGGTTTAAATATTTATTTTCTGTCAGACATTGAACATGACAAATATACTGTAGAACAGCATCACCAGCTGGAGGACCTATTCTACCAAAATTCAAAGTTGGTCCAAAAAATTTCCTCCCAGCAAAGATCTGAACCTCATACCTAAAATCAATATCATGATTAATTGAACATTTTACTTTGATTACGATTAATGAAGGATTATTTTGCCTTTTGCTTGTTTTTAAATTTTTTGTGGTTTGTTTTTTTTTGCTCATAGTTCACTGACACAGTGTCATGTGACCATGGTGTGTTAGAGTGTAATAAACTTATGATTTATTATTATTTATTAAACTTTTCAGCATTATATAAAAATGAAAAGCTCCATCTTAAACAAACTTCAGGTAAATTTAAGCACATTGTGCTGATAATAGGCCGACCTCTCCTGACTGCAGGACTCTGACTTCAGCTTCTGTCAAACTTCTGTGCTGTTTAATCATTTTCCTCAAGAAAAAAAACAACAACTTTTGAGTCGGCCTACTTCTCCTATAGCTGCCAACAGCCTGCCAACATTCACAGTCAGAGAAAGGCTGAAAATAAGCTCATGTGCTTGTGGCCCCGGGCCCCAAAACATTACATCTGCCCCCGTGATGCATCGGAGCGATGGTGGTGTTTCTAAAAAATTCATCCAAAGTCTGATTAAAGCTGAAACTAACACAAAGTCGTCTGTAGAAGTCTAAAGAAATCATTTTCCACTCTGCAAATGTTACGTTTCAGACACTTTGGTGCTGTGAGGAGAAGCTGCGCTCTGTTTGTCTGTCTCACTGCGCTGCTGTCGGACCATCGGCTGTTTGATCCGCGATTTACAGTTTAAAAGAGAATCATACAAAACAACAAACAATAATAACAATGAAAACAGCTAAAAAAATATATCGAAAAAAACAAGAAAAAACAAACACGGTAAGATGTAGAATTCTAATTAAAAACATTTACTCTTGATTAAAACAAGATCTGAAATAAGGCATTTGAACAGCCGTAATGATAGAAGAGTGTCCAAATTTTGGCTCTTTTGCAGATTATTCTATATATAAGGTGCACGGTGAGAGAATGACATTTTTCCTAGTTCAGACCTTAAATGAGGCACCCACTCCCCTAACTGAGCTACTGGGCACCCTGTGGACGGGGATGGTACCTGTAGTACCTTTGCTACCCTATTTGTGGTTGCCCTCTGCTTGGGGTACCCAGCACACTGATCCGGCACTAAAAAGTGGAGCCAGAGACGCTTTAGTCCCTTGATTGTTCAGCAGAGAATCAACACTCTGTGCTCAGAGCTGAGTCATGGCTGCTGCTTTAACCCCAGTTCACACCATGACAGGTTTTTCATACATCAGTGAACTCGGACCACAAAATGAAAGAATGTTTTCAGCCTGCAGCAGCAGCTGCAGACTGTGAAAAAATCTTTTAATTCACTGGGCCGACTGCCGGGAAGTATATAGCATAAAACTGATGCCGCATACCACAGCATTTATAGCCTAAGCTTATTTGTAATTTGCTAATTTGCAATTTGCAAATTTGCAATTTGCCTAGATGGACCTTTTTAAATACATAAGACTCAACAACTACATAAAATACTGTACAAACATGATTTGACACAATTTAAAACACCAATTGTAATACAAATACATGAGAAGGAGACTCCAGGGCACAGTGTTACAGAGAAGTAGTGTGTCCTGATTGTGTGTGCATACTGCATTCAACAGTACATTTAATTTATTTTATTTATAAAAACAACACACAATCAATCTTTCTCAAAATCTAAAAGGAGTTGATTTGTTCTTTCACCTCTTTGCACTAATAAGGTGATCTATTTTTTAATTGCTGCATCATTTGAACTCTGCACCTTCAAGATGTGTACTATGTGCATTCTCCATTTTTGATAATGGGCTGCAACTAATTAATAGTGTAACTGTGAATTTATCAGTCACTTGTTTTCTCTTGTTTTTGTTCCATAAAATGCCCAAAAAAGGTGAAAATGTTAGTCAGAGTTTCCCTAGATTGCATCCTCACATCTTGTTTCACACATAAGCAAAAGATATTTAGCCATCTGGCTAATTTTCAGCTGGCACTATGTCCTGAAAACTGTAATTAGATTATTGAGCAACGACAGCAGGACACACGTACATCATTCCCACCGCAATTAAGCAGTGCATGCAAGTGTTTTAAACCTGCTAAATATGAGCGATTGGCTGTATTCCACTGTTGTCTTGGTGGTGTGTCTGTGCGACGTCATGGACAGGCAGAAGAACAGGTGAACGGTAGACAGCAGCTGGAACAGAGGTCTGTAAAAACTTTTCAGTGGTTTGTTCTCGTTATTTAACTCTTACATATGAAGTCCTCCTTTCAAACTCGGTGCAGATGTATTTGGCTCTGTGTTTTAGCGTTGCTTTGGAGGAGAGGAGGGTAATTAGAGTCTGAATTGGAGGTTGCTTTGGAGGAGAGGGAGGGTAATTAGTGATGGTGCATCATTGCATCTTGCTGGTTAAGGAGCTGAAATTCACCCGGGTGTTGCATTCCCATCAATGACTATATGAGCCGGAGGCGATAAAAACCCGTGTCGACTGCAGAGTCCGTGTGAATGCCGATTTCACGCATTCTCATTGCAATAAAAAGACAGATGTTAGCAGGTATTAGTATGTGATTTGTAACGCACCGTCTATGTCTGTTTTTTCCCCTCCAGGTCAGAAACCTCATCAGTGCTCCATCTGCTGGCGCTCCTTCTCCCTGCGCGACTACCTCCTCAAACACATGGTGGTGCACACTGGCGTCAGGGCCTTCCAGTGCTCCATGTGCGGCAAGCGCTTCACCCAGAAAAGCTCGCTCAACGTGCACATGCGCACCCACCGTGCCGAGCGCACCTTCCAGTGCAACGTGTGCCACCGGGCCTTCACCCACCGCACCTTGCTGGAGCGCCACGCCCTGCAGCACGCCCACCACGCCCCCCAGGGCCAAGGCCAGGGGCGTGGAGCCGACATGACCTCACCTACCAAGCACAGCCCTCCGGCTCTGGGAGGGCCCTCAGGTATGGCTGGCGCGGGCATGGTTGGCAGCATGGCCAACATGCCCAGCCACGGAGCTTCCTCCACCTAGAGAGAGATGGGGGAGACACGAGGGGGAGAGGGGAAGGTCAGTGAGCCCATTCCTTCAACCGAAACTTATTTGGTCCTAACAGCCTTGTTGATGTTTTGTTCTTTGCGGCGGGAACAGCGCGTACAGGTTCCCATTGTTTTAGCTTAACGACACCTTCAAATCAGGGTTCCTACACAGGGCTGGAAACTCAAGTTTGAAAATGATGTAAATTTTAAAGTTTGGAATTGCACAAAAATCCTGGAAAAAAAAAAAAAAAAAAAAGTTGTTCCCCTTCCCTGAAACCCATCTTAAATAGTTGTAGTCCTACTGTCATTTCCTGTGTTGTGACATTTGTTGCCGTGACGACTAATCATAAGCTATAGTGCGACATTGCTAACAATCACACACCTCGTTGAGCAGCCATCCAAACAACAGCCAAAAAAGAAAAAAAAAAGTTTTTTTTTTTTGATCTTGACTTTTGAAATAGAGGATGTGTAGGAACCCTGTTTCAAAGACACCAGAGAGTCACCAAAGAGGTTAGGAATACAGAGCGGGTTTGGGAGTGGGTGAGGGCGAGGGGAGGCGTTGGGTTTGCAGGTGGAGGCGAGGGGGGGGGGGTGGGATGGGAAGTCGGGGTTTTATGGAGATGCAAGTTAGGGAAAATACGGGGAAGCACGGGTTGGCGGGGAGGGGGTGCAAGGTTTTATTCACCCTCAGTTCATTTAATTCAAGTCGAAAATTGGAGTTTGTTGAGTTTCAGTTTCTCTGAGTGCAGAAAATATAACTGTGGGTTTGTTTACAACCCAGTCTCCTCTTTGAAGCACTTTGTTTATCCCGACGACTCAGCTAAGTGGCTGAGAAAAACAACGTATTGATTTCCAAAATATGACCAACAAAAGACAGAATTTCTCTTAAAAGCTGAAAGATTTTAAACAAATCTCTAAGTGGGAGCTTGTGTGATGACAGCTTGTTATGTTGGCCATCGATTTTTAGTATCTTTTGTTTGGTATTTTTTAAATCTTTCTAAGTTTATGTTCAGATTTAAACGTTACGGCCTCATTGTGTAACAAGTGAAGTCTGCCAAACATTAAAGAATAAGATTTTCCAAACCCCTTTAGAAGGTAGCATATTTAGTTAAAATGGTTGTTAAACTCTTAAAGAATCAGTTACATGGCACTACAAAGCACTTAAACACAGACCTTTAACCCTTTGAAGCCTGAAGCAAATTGGCCTGATTCCTTTCAAGAACAAAAAATGGCAATGAATAACTTTACCAGAAACAACACAAAATTTTTGGCAAGACAGTAGCTAAAATGACAAGAATAATACCTGAATTTTTTCAAAAGGAAAAGAAAGGTCAAAAATAAACAAGGAAATGACCTTAAAAAGAAACATTAGGGTTTTTTTCTATATCGTAATTCAAATACATATAATAATTATACATTTTATATTTTTTTTTTGCTATTTTTCTCTCATTTTTCTTGTCACATTTTACAAATTTCTTAATTACTAAGAATTTCTTTATTTACATTTATTGCTAAGTTGCTCATTGCCTTTTTTTCCATGTTTTCAAAATAAAGCAAACTAAGTTTCTTATTACTTTTCTCTAGCGTTTTTAGAAGAAATCAAGCCGATTCGCTCAGGCCTCTAAGGTTTAAAATCAATTTGCGGATGCAAAGAAGGTGCAGAGATGCGTAAGACCTGGAAACGCTCACTGATCAGATCAGACCGGGTGTTTTTTGGAGGGGACTTTAAAGAAATGGGTGCTTAAAAAGAGCATTTCAGGTAGAGGGTGAATACCGGCGTTCAGCACAGACAGTTTGAAGAAAATAAAGCATTTTTAGAACCCCAAAATGCAAATATGAACCTTAAAAGTAGCATAGTGTGATTTCTTTAAATTAAATTTGAAAAAATCTCAGTTCAAACGCACCTTTAAAAGGCTTGTTTTTATAAGTTTTCCCTTTTTTTTGATATATAAAGAAAGAAATGCACCTCCTGAACTAAATGAATTGAATGTGAATGGAGCGCGGCGCTATTCACGAGCAAACCAGGGTGACAAAGAAGGTTGATGAATGATTCGATAAAGAAGGAAAGTAGTCCGAGCTGAGTGGGACTACAGGGGGGGGGGGGGGGGGGGGGGGGAGGAGGGGGAGGAGGCGTGATGCACAGCAGTGTGAATGAAATTCACCATCATCCATCAGACAGCTTTGTAACATTTTCCACAGGCGCCACTGGTCGGCCCCAGGATCATATACCTCGAACCAGGACGAGCCCCCGGCGGCTCGGAGGGACACTATTTTCTCATATGAAATGTTTGGGAAACATTTCGGCATGTTTTACACTCACACACACACACACCTACAATTACCTCGGTGGTCCAAAGACAGGCATTATGCTTCACATCTTTTAAGCTACATCAAACGAAGAAACAGTGAAAACTAAAGCTACCATAGATCCGTTTACTTTTTTGGAAAACTTACTAAAGTACTTCTATGTAAAATTCCTGTACATCGCTACGACGCTCAGTTTGTTATTTGTTGCTCATGTGATTCTTTGAAGCAGAAATAAGGCAGAACATTTAAAAAAAAAACAAAAAAAACTTTTAAAGTGAAAGAGCCATTCAGAGGAAGTTAAACGTTGAATAATAACTATGACAAATCAATGATTTTTATCAGGATTTTTATTGAGTGTTTGGTTGTGTTTTGTCTTTTGGGGCTCTGGTTAATAATAAATGGGAAGTGTTTGTTGCTTAAAAAAAAATCTTTAAAAGCTTTTCTCGCAGCACTTAAAAAAAACAACTTTTTAACGTTTTAGTAAAAACTAAATTAATCATGAAAATGTACAATCACCCCTACAAGTTTTGACAAAGTCAAACTAGTGATAATTTGAATTATCACATTAATATTTATTACAATTTGATCTCTATGCACAATTCAGTTTGCACATCATGTTACTTAGACGTAGATGTTGTCGTCCCCTGAAGTATTTGGCCGAAGATTGTTTTGTTTCCCTTATTTTTACGCCTAAAAGGTGATTTTAAAAAGACCTTCTGTGTCCCTGCTTTTTGCTCATTTTCCTTAATGTTTGTAAGTCGAAGCATTATATGATATTCAGTAGTTTACTTAAGCTTTGTAAGAGCCTTCTAATTGACATGATTTCATAAGTGAACCTCCCGAACAAGTGACACATTTTTGAGCTTCAGAACTTTGTGAGGGACGAGACAATTTGACTAAAAATATCACTTTAATCGAGACGTTTTTTTTTCTTTTTAAAAAGGAGTGTTTCCAGCAAAGATGTAGATTCAAATCCTTTGTGTCTGGATTTCACTATAAATATTGACATTAAATGTCCCATTTAAATGTGGAAAAACTGCTTATTTACAGGCCCTGGCAGCGTGTGTTCATTGGCCTCTGAACACTGCGAATCGATGCGCAGTCGTTTGTTTCGCCAGCGCGTCGTGCTAGAAAAGACGTTAAAAAAAGAGTTTAAGAGAAGCTGGACTGAAACTCCTCCAACTCACGGTTGGTTATAAGCTATATGTAAAATTAAACGCCAAACCTTTGGTGCTTTTTTCTTTTTTTTTTTGGAAATCTTTACCTCATTTTCCAGTTGCCAACACCATGCTGTGGTCTGGGTTTGGTAAATAAGCAGTGCTGAGCTGTTTCAGAGGTTTGATCCATCCTCAGCAGTGGAAGTGGTTTTGGTGCATTTTGTCTGAGGCGGACCCTTGTACAGTACTGTAATATGTGTGCTTTGAAGCCATGTCAGCGCATTGTAACGTACTGTGTTATGCCTTTTTTTTCTTCTGTTTTATTTGTTTTATCGGGAGGGAAGTTAATTGTTTTTCTACATTAATATTTCTTTAACAGAGATTAAAATATGTCAGAAGAAGAAACGGTCATTTTATAAAAAAAAAAGAAAAAAAAGAAATCACTTGTCATCGTAAAACCACATCTTTTATGTATAAAAAGACTAAAGGCATGATTTTAACTTTTTCTGAGAACTTAGATGTCGTACTCAATAAATTAATTGAATTTTAAAAAAAAAACATGAGTGATTTCAAAGATTTCTTTCTCCAAATAAAAAAGTCTTAAAAATCTGTGCTAGTCACAGAGGTGTTTTTTTATTTTATTTTTATTTTTTCAATTAGAGTTTAAGTGTGTGTGCATCTGTGCGTCCTTCATGCGCGCGCGTGTGTGTGTGTGTGTGTGCGTGCGTGCACATGTGCTTCTGTCAGTAGGTCTGCGTATTCAGGCTGTCTGCAGATTCTTAAAAACTCTTTAAACGTCTTAAATTCAGTTGCATGGGTATTAAAAGTCATTGAAATGTATTGAAGGCTGAAATTTGAATTAGTGAGATCTTGACAAACGTTTGATCTCATTTCATTTATCCGTCTGATTTTCAAACTCTTCTGCTTGAAAATCCTAATTTCTAATGTTTAAAATCTTCCACCAAACTTTTGTTTACCTTTTTATGTTTGCACGTACTTGGTGGCAAAATGTACCTTTTACGTATTACTACACAAAACTTACCTCTTACCTTTATACTTACCTGCAATACTCGAACATGAAAAAGATGGTTTGTCTAGTAATCAGTCTTAAATTTGGTTTAAAAAATTCTTGGAAAAGTCTTTAAAGACATTAAATTTAAGTGTCTGGTACCTGTAGACCAGCTACTCATAACTGTAGATGTCAGATAAAGTATTTACTGCAGTGCAGTAGAAAGTACATATTTTGCCTCCGAAAAGGAGTAGAAGTACAAAATGCATAAGAACTACCCGAGAAAAGTACTTAAAAATTGTCCTTAAAATACTGGACTTGGTTCACAGTTTGTAAACGTAACTAAATATAACAAATGTAACAATAATAGAAAAGCACAATTTAAGTCCTGTAAGTACTAAGTACTCAAAGATGCTTTAAATGAAATACAAAAAGAAAACAAATACAGTCACAGTTCTTGGTAAAAGCTTTTTGTATTTTTATGAATGACTCATGGTGTAGACCATTTCAGAATATTTTAGTTGGTACAAGTTGATAAAAGTCTTATTTTTCTTAATATATTAGGTTTGAACACAAAATCTTTTGAGTATTTTTATGCAAAAGTGTAAATATGTTACTGGTTGTAGTTTCTCAAATGAGAATATAGCTGTTTCTATAATCTGATAGTAAACTACATATTTGGGGGTTTTGAGCTGATGGTCGGACAAAACAAGCAAAATAATGAATTCAACAAAAATGAAAACTTTTCACAGTTTTCTGAAAAAAATAACTGAGAAAGGAATCGTTTGTTTCAGACTTTAACGGCACCCTGTTTTGGCAGCTTTATTTTTTTACTTTACTCTTGTTTTGTGACTTTTCCAACGTGTTTTGAGCCCTAAAAGCTGCTAAATTCTTTCTGTGTATTCTTCCAAATGTGAAAAATAACTTTCCTTTATTCTTCAACTTTCTGCTTGAGTGCCTTCTGTGTCCGTGCAGCCGCACTGTAGTTTCTTTGTCTGTATTCTCCGACACGACACAAAAAGTCCTCTTAGGTGTTCTCTTATCTCTGCCATTCCTCAAATCCCCACAAATTTATCACGAGGACAGTGTAAAAGCTGTCTTTTTCCTGAAGGCCCATAGATAATCTTTTTTTTTTTTGTCCCTGCAGCTCGGGCCTTTGAAGGTCTGGCTGGTCGTGGCTGAACTCTGGCCAGAAGGCATCTGTTACTCAACAACATCTGTTCCTGTTACTCTCTTTCTCCCAGCATGCCGAGGGACACGCAGGCTCTCCCAAGGGTGGCCTTTTGTGTGCCCCATTGTCAATTCCATCATTGTCTGCTGAAGTCTGTTCCCATAATGCCGCGGGGTTATAAACCCCTTCAGAGGCCAACTCTACCGCGCCGATGATTTACAGTTATTTGTGTCTAAACACAATCAGCGTCTTTGTGGGGGCAATTAAGAACGAAAACTGAGGGGAATTTAAAGAGGTAATTGTGAAAAAATCAAAACTGGCGATTTTTTAAGTTTCTCTCCTACGTGATGGTTTGGATGAGACAAAACTTCACTGCGGGGAAAAAGCGTCAGATAAAAGTGGAGAAAAAAAGCTATTTTTGCTGCGAACAGGAAGGGTGGAAAACCTAAAAGTGTTTGGGTGTCCAGTAGGCGTTTCTCTACGTTGATCTGAATTTTAGAGCCATGAATTACCTGACTTGTTCTTTCGGAGGAGAAATAGGAGTGGTAAATCTAGCGTAGGGACATTGTTTTTTATGAATAGGCCCCCTCTCCCGTCTCCAGGGAGACACTTTCAACTTCTGGCAGTAGCCAACAGTGTCGGCATAGAAAAGCCCACTATGGGGTCGCCAGGGGAAGACAACAGATGTTACTGATTAACTTTGCTCACAGACCCCTAAAGAAGTGTTTTTCAGAGTGCTTGCAGATGGACAAAACAAAAGTGGGACGCAATTAAAATTTCACGTTTAGCAATATTTATTTGGAAAAATAGTCTTGGCTAATTCCTTCATTCAAAAACGGCAAAGGAGACAGTAACATAACAATTTGTACAGTACAATCCCTCTTAAATAACATTTTCTTTAAAAAAAAAAAAAAGTCCCATTGACCTGAAGTGCCTTTGCAAATATCATCATTATTAAAAAAAAAAAAAAAGCCAACTTAAATAATCATAACAAACATCACAAATATACAATACAAAATAAAAATAACACAAAATCATTAAATTAACTTAAATTAAATCATAATTTTAAACTTTTTTCTTGTTTTTTTTCTTTATTTTACAAAAGGACAATCTGTATCAAAAAGGTTGGGTTTTTTTTTAATTAAGACAAAATTTTTCATGTCCCCAAAAAGAAAGGAAGAAAATGAACAATACTATGTCATAAATGGTTTGGAGGGCTTTAAGGGAAGAAAACGCACTTCAGTTTAACACAGTGATCAAGTATACATACAGTCTTCACAGGTGTAGTGATGGGTGCACAGCCCATGTGAACAGCCTCGTGAAGAACAGGCCAGTATGGCCAAACATCCACCGTTTGATGCAGTTCCTGCGCTCAGCAACGGCGTGTGGGTTAGAGAAAAGGCCTGGGTGCAAATGTTGCAAAAACAAAAATCGCAGCGTCGCACATTGGCGCCACGAGACAGTGTCCGTTTATATTTATCTTCTTTTTTTTTTTTTAACCCCCACTCCCATATAAAAGGCAGACCAGAAAGCTAAGTGGCAGTTTACTTTCAACCGTAAACTTTTTATTTTTACCCCGCCAGTTCTTATCCCACAGGCCGCCGCTGCCTGCGCTTATTTTCCAGTAGAGAACCAGCTCACTCTGAATATCAGTTAAACGTCTCAGTATCAGCAGCAGTCTCAAGGCGGGACACCTCCCCCTAGGGTTAGAGCAGCATCTGAAGGAGTATAAAAACTCTCCCATAGAGCAAAAGAGCAACGGGCAGCCCATTGGTGGCTCGTTACACCTGGAGGGACACAAAGAGGCAAAAAACATGAGTGTTTGTGGCAAAAAAGATCACAGGCTGAAGTCTTTTTTCACTAAAAGGTAAAACAAAACTCACCTCAGTTGCAATTATACATTCGTCCTTTTCCTCTGACATCACAAACACAGATTTGTACTTGGTGTCCGCACATGCAGACATTTCTGGAGCTTTCTTTTCTGATGCATCGCTTTAGGAAAGAAAGAAAAATTGTTAGTTTTATCATCCTGACAGCCTCGATGATACAGTTTGTTTTAGAGACTCCTTTCAGCATCAGATATTTACCATTTTAAACGTTTGCTGCGTTTCTCCTCGAACTCAAACGAGTCCACGGATTGGCACTTGTCTTCGCAGGCCGCCTCCAACATGGCCTCTTTAGCCGCCTGCTCGTAGTTGACCTCGTGTACGAGGTTGTAGTCTGCGGGCGGATGCCGGCTCTTGTAGCTGCTCCTCCCTGGTGAGGATCCTTCATCAGGATCACTGCTGCAGAAGTCCATCTTCTTGTTGATATTTTTGACGCCTGGCGTCGGCATCACGCTGACCGCCAAGTCCCTGTCACTGCGGTGACAGTTGTTAGTCAGGTTATTTATTGTCTCTCCCTCGCCGACGGTCTCTACTTGACCGCCGCGCTGGACTTTTGATCGGAAAAATCCAACAAGTACAGCGCATCCCGCCAGCAGCAGCAGCACCAGGGCCACGCCGGACCCCACGGCCATCCAGGGCACCTCTGATCCGCGGATCGCAGCGTGCTCTGGAAGCAAGAACTGGCAGTTTCTGCCACCGTACCCGGGAACACACGCGCAGACGTAGCGGTTGTTTCTCTCGTGGCAGGTGGCACCGTTGTGGCAAGGGTTGTGTTCGCAGCGGCTGATGGGTGAGCTGCAGTTGCGGCCGGTGTATCCTGGAGGGCAGGTGCAGGTGTAGCCGTCAGGACCTTCCTGGCACGTCCCGCCGTTCTGGCAAGGGTACATCGAACACTCGTCCCCGGTGTGATCACAGTTCATGCCGGTGAAACCATCGGGACACTGACACAGATACGAGTTGACGAGATCTACACAACGAGCGCCTGAGAACAAGGATAGGAGCGGCGTTAGTGTTTGGTCCGATTGTTGGACAGACAAACCTTATCTGATGTGAGCAGTAGAGCAGTAGAGCTAAAGTAAAAGGGCTTACTGGGTCCGTAACTCTTACCATTGGAGCAGGGGCTGGAGGTGCAGTGGTCAATCTTCTTCTCGCAGTTGAACCCTGCGTATCCCGTTGGGCACTGGCAGAAGTAGCCTCCGTCAGGGTTGTCAGCACAGCGTCCACCGTTGGAGCACGGCCCATCAGCGCACGTCATGGCACTCAGCTCGCAGTTGTTGCCATAGAAACCGTGAGGGCAAGTGCAGGTATATGTGTTTTCCAAATCCTGCGGGGAAAAAATAGAACAGGCTCGACATCAAGGTCTGTCTTGCAACTGCTGCAAACTGAACCCTCGTGAATCTGCCGCATCTGTTCGATAGTGTTTACATCTCCTCGAGTCAAGGCTGTGTAAAAGCAGATGGGAGAGAAGGGATGAAGGCATGTGACGAAGACGCCAGGTGGCACCGAGCCACACACTTCACAGGGTGTCCCCACTCTCATTCCAAGTTAATTCTAGAGGACCAAACAGCACTTACGGCGCAGCTTCCTCCGTTCCGACAGGGGTTTCCAGCGCATTCGTTGACCTGGATCTCACAGCTGGCCCCAGTGAAGCCCGGCCGGCAGGAACAGGTGTAGCTGCCCTGACCAGTGTTGCTACAAGTGGCTCCATTCATGCAGGGCTTGTGGTGGGTGCAGTAGTTGAGATCTGGAAAGACACGGCAGCACATGTGGATTAGCCACAGCACAACACATGGCGGGACAACAGCAGCAGCGACAGAATGTCTTTTTGTCCTCCGGCACACTCGACTCTTTCTCTCCTTCCAGTGGTTTTTTGTTTCCTGCGGCCTGCTGTTCTGACTGTTCATTCTGAGACAACTGCTCCTCTGTTGTTGTTTTTTTTTTTTTTACCACAGTGTTGATGCCTGTTTTGTTGCTATCGTGATGTCTTGTTTTGTTTCTCTCCCATCTCAGACTTTTAAACTTTACTATTCAATGATGAAAAGCAGGACAGATGGCATTCTGGAAAGATCCTGTGCCGAGCTTGACCTCAAGATCACTTTGTCCACTTTCTATCTCCTATCTCACTCTTCCCAGTAAGCATTTGGTGACTTCAAATTGAGGTAAACCCAGAAACACTGATTTGGTGATTTGCTAGTCAAAAGACCTTGAAGCATTTAGGAGAAAATATAGGGGAGAATTTCGTTTCTTAGATGTATAACTTCTGTTTCAGTTAAGATTCTTCCAAATGTAGTCAGAGCCTGCCTCACAAATTGAAGTAAACCCAGAAACAATGATTTGGTGATTTGTCGGTCAAAAGACCTTGAAGTATGTAGGAAAAAATGTAGGAGAAAAGGGAGTTTCTCAAATGTATAACTTCTGTTTCAATTAAGATTCTTCCAAATGTAGTCAGGGCTACCTTCACAAATTGAGGTAAACCCAGAAACACTATTTGTGTGATTTGCCAGTCAAAAGACCTTGAAGCATATAGGAGAAAATGTAGGAGAAAACCGAGTTACGTGTACTTTCTATTACAATGAAGATTTTTCCAAATGTAGTCGCAGACTTCTTTGAAAATTGAGATAAACCTAGAAAAACTGCTTTGGCACTTTGCTGGTCAAAAGACTGAAGCATGTAGGAGAAAATATAGGAGAAAAGTGACTTTCTCGGACATGTAATTTCTGTTTTGATTATGATTCTTCCAAATGTAGTCGGAGACTTCTTCACAAATTGGGGTAAACCTAGGAACACAGATTGGGCGATTTTGCTGGTCAAAAGACCTTGAAGCATGTAGGAGAAAAGTGAGCTTCTTAGACGTATATTTTCTGTTTTGACTAAGATTCTCCCAAATGTAGTCAGAGCCTGCTTCAAAATTTGAGATAAACCCAGTCCCAACCCATTTGTTGGTCAAAAGACCTTGAAGCACGTTGGAGAAAATGTAGGAGAATGAGAGTTTGTTAGACATATAATTACAGTTGCAATTAAGATTTTTCCAAATGTAGTAAGAGCCTGCTTCACATTGAAAATATCCATCAAAATGCTGTTGAACCAAGAGTTTTATGTCACCTAAATGTCTCAAAGTCTAACTTAGTCTCTTAACCCCTATACGTCTTCTGATCAGCAAATCACCCCATCAGAGCTTTCTGGTTCTGTTTTTCCTCATCACTCATTAACTTTCACCACTTTCTCTCCTCACCTTGGTTGCAGAAGAGTCCCCCCCAGCCCTCCTGACAGTTGCACTGCCAGGGCTGCTGGCAGGTCCCGTGGAGGCAGCCCGGATAACGAATGCACTCGTCGCAGTAGCGGCCTTTGAATCCCACTCTGCACCTGTTGTTGTCCAATTAGGAGGGAACACCGGTCAGTCCACTCACATTACCTCATGTGTCCCACTAATTAATTAATGCCCCAGTGAACCCAGTGGAGGAAAAACTTACTTGCACTCTCCGGGTTTCTCACAGAAGCCGTGCTCCTCGTCGCAGCCCGGTAGGCAGATCGCTGTACAGGACGAGAAATGAACTTTTTAGATGCCAAAAACAACTCAAACACAGGTTCATTGTTTGAAAACTTTATCACCTAAATCTCAACAAAGTCATTAAAATTAAGGAAAGGAGGGGCTCCTAAACCTATTAGCTGTTACCTCAAACTCTCCTTATCACCATGGAAGAATTTTCTGCTTAACATAGTGCTGAGACAAAGGAGGGAGTGTGTGAATGTGTGTGTGCCACAGAGTGTACACACACACACACACACTCACACAAACCCCCTCAACCCACCCCACCACCCTCTTTTTTTCTTCTTCGCTGCGGGTCAAAACTCTTTTATTCATTCTGTGCACACACACACATACATACACACACACACACACACACACACACACACACACACACACACACACTCCCCTTAATGTCTCGGATTGGGGCAGATAAGAGTGGACAGCTGGCGAGTGTGTTGCCAGTGCGCGACAGCTGCTCCATTGTCTCCTCTCTGCCGGCAGCTGCCCACTTCAAACAATACCTCCCCCGCCTCGGCCAATCAGCGGCCGGCCCACTCCGAGAGTAACGAATCGGAAGGTAGCATGTAAATTTATGGCACGCGTGAGATTATTCCCAAAAACTTTCCTTAGAATAAATCAAGTGGTCGTGTGTGTGTGCGTGCGAGGGAGGAGGAGGGGGTGGTGTTTACGCACAAGTTGCCTTCTAACGGCACTCGGAGGATCTGATTACAGACCCAACGTAGAAATTAACTTTTTTAATACATTTCTACACTTGAAACAAATAATACTTAATCCTATAATTACTTTCAAAGCAACTTTTTGCGTTTAACAACTTTTTATTATTTAAATCCATTTCATAGTGTCTAAAAAATATTTTCAGCACCACACACACACTGATACAAAAAACAAAGTTACTCACGTTCAGTGCAGTACTGTCCCTTCCACCCGGCGTCGCACACAATCTCCCCGCGCTCTCCACAGGTGAAGTGGCCGAAGGCGTCGTCTCTGGGCCGGCAGAACACCGAGCAGCCGTCCCCGTAGTAGTGCTCATCGCACACGAAGCGGTACGAGTACATGAGCTCTGTCCAGCCGACGATGTGCCGGTCCTGGGACCACTCCTCTCCCACCGTCAGATGCCTCTGGGTGGTCATGGTGCTGATGACGCGGTCTGGATTCTCTAAAGTGAGAAAGTGAAGGGTTAAAGGATTGGAAAAAAAGTGCGTAAAAGTGATAAAAAAATGAAAAGGAAGGGTGTTTATTTCCTACCTGTGGAGAGGTCGTCTTTGGAGTCGGTGTGTAATGCCTCAATGATCAGCGAGAAGGTCCCCTGGGAAGACAAATGGCTTCATGAGACAGGTGGCCAGCGGAGATGTGGCGATAACATCAAGCAAAGGCCCGAGGCGATTGTGCCATACACTCACTGTGCTGGATGCAAAACGCTAACCTGATCTGGTGAAACTAAATACCTGTAAACTTTATGCGCTCTCAGCCCTGACGTTGTGGTCAGAAATCGTGCCGCAGCGCGTTTTTACGCACGGATTTACTTTCAAAAAAGGCGCGATTTTCCCTGCTTTTAAATCTACTGTCGTGAAAGAAACATGAATGACTGCGCTTACCGGCCACGTGAAGCCGAAGTTAATCCTGATGGGGTTTGTGAATGAGCTCTCCGGGATGACGTCGGGGACCTGGAACGAGTTGGAGCCGAGCACGGGCGTCACAGCGCCGCCGTAGGTGCACGGGGGCTCCGGGGAGGCGTTGGGCTGGTAGTGCTTGAGACAGATCCTGAAGAAGGTTTTACATTCGCACTGCTGCTGGAAAGACGAGGTCAGGCCCCCCTTACAGCAGTTTTTGTTGCCCTGTGCTCCCTTCTTGTTTAGGAACTCCTGCAACTTCAGCTCAAAAACTCCCGAACAAAACCCCTGCGGAGGAGAGCAGCTTATTATCAGTAACTGTACACACACAGCAGCGCTTGTATGAGTGTGTGTTGTGGTGGGAGGGGGTGGTGGTGGTTCATTGTTTGGAAGAAAAGGAGATTGTGTATCTTACCTGGCACAGCAACATGGACATGACGGCGAGAGTCAGCAGGATGACGCGCCCCATATTAAATAAATACATAATAAATAATAAATAAATAAAGTAAAAAGTCTCGGGGCTCGGCTTGTCCTCAGGGTGCCTCCTCCTGTTCAATCTCTCTGAGGAAGATGCATTGAGCACGTTTCTGTCGCCTCACGGGGTTTTCTCATCAACTGCTGCCGCTGTCAGCCACGCCGCTCTCATTCATGTCCCGAGGAGCGAAAAAAGGATAAATCCCAGATCTTAAAAAATGAAAAATCACAAAAGATGCGCGTGAGTGTGCAGTGTTGTATTTAAAAAAAGAAAAAGAAGCAGAGAAGTCCTCCAGTTCCGTTATAAAGCGTTAATCCAGTGCGTAAAGGGAGAAAACAAAAGATGGGTTCCTTTTTTTCTTTTTTCTTTTGAGAAAGTGACAAATTTCAGAAAGTTTTTGTGTGAAGGTCTTGGTCTAACCCAAGGACAGATTTGTCACTGGTCCAACATGCTTCCTTCTTCCTCCCAATGTCTTTCCTCACTCTGAACTGTGCGTCTGTCTCTAGCCAAGGCCGCCTGCAGCCTGTTATATACGGCCTGACACATGCTATGGTAATAACATGCAAATGGCACCCCCTCCTCCTCCTCCCCGACTTCACCTCCCAATCTGGCCCGGCTCTCCACAATGGGATCCCATGCAAGTGCCCCAACAGCCTCCTTATTACCCTCTCTGCAGCAGTGCAGCACACACAGCGTTAATATCTCAGCCCAAAAATGGAGACGCGTGTGAAAGTATTTGGGCCAAACAAGAAGTGAAAACATTAAAAACAAATAAAAGAAGAGAGACCCGCAGGTGTCAGATAACCTGTTGTGGATAAATTCATCATTTTTAAAGTTTCAAAACTACGCAAGAATGGCTAATTAATTCACAGGGACTCACCTAAAATCTACAGGAATTAAAAGGGAATAAATCTGACTTTTTGTGCACTTTTGTGGTCGTTTAGAGACCACAGTTTCCTCTGAAAAAAAACAACAACAGTCGAATCAAGCCGAAACCACGATGTTAAAATCAACCTCTGACTCCAGATTTCATCCTGACAGGATGTTAATAACGTGGTAGAATCTTTCCTTCCAGCTGTTCCCTAACTGCAAACACTTCTTTGTTATTTGGCGTCTTAAGATGTTTTGGCTTAAAAAAAAGAAGAAAGAAAGAAAGAAAACCCCCCAAAACTTCTCACAAACTTCAAAAGTTCTCAAAAAGAAGGAGAGAAAAAAAAATCTTGGTCAAACCCTGACTCAGTTAATTGTTTACACCCCTCCTCCTCATCCTCCTCCTCCTACTTCTTCTCTTCCTCCCTCTTTCCTTCCCCTGCGCACACACACTCTAAATTTTGGTATTTCTGGTTGTGGGAAGAATTTGATGCTTTGAATCGACTCAAAAGACTAAAGAAAACATTCCTTGGCAGAGCTGCGTGGTGAGGTAAACGACTTGAGGGGCTGGACTGCTGTTTTTTTCATTTCTCTCCCCTTCTCCTCATTCTCCCGGCGAAGATTAGAAAAAAAGTACAAGTGTGTATGTGCGTGCAAAAGGGACGCGCGCGCACCGGAGTCGCTCGCGTGGCCAACATGAGGGGGAACTTTTGTTATTGTGTGTGTGGTGAAGGAATAAGTTTGCTCTCTCTCTCTCTCTCCCCCCTCAGCTGTATGGTAATTCAGCCAGCACCTGCTCTCCCCTCAATAACAGCGTGCGCGCGCCTCCCTTAGCTGAGCGCGCGCCCACACGTCCCATGCACAATACCCTTCTCCTCCACACACTTTTCACATCAAACAAATATCGCTTTTTTTCTTCTTTCTCTTTTCCTCTTTAAATGCTGATTTATCCGGTGCAGCGCGAGGAAAAGAAAATATTTTATTGCGAGTGTGAAGGTGTGTGCACGTGCATGCGCGCGTATAGGGAGCAGGAGGTGGGGGTTTCTTAATTAGATCGTTCATTAGAAGTGTGATTTCTTTCTGCTGTATAATGGGGGCCCTATGAGCAAGCTGCAGCAGCACGCGCGGGCTGCCGTACCGTGCATTGCGTCACTGTGTTCAGATATTCACGTCACGGCTGCTGCTTTTCTCTCCGGTGTCCGTTACCTGCTGCTGCGATCCGTCTGCAACACTGTCACGAAAGGCGGCCCACCCCCCCAAAAAAGTGACATGCTTTCTCTTTCTCCCCCAAATACCCTTCACTTGTGACGTCACATAACGCGGGTGCTGCCTCCTGGTTACTGATTACCTCTAATCAATGACCGCAACAGCCAAACAAAGTCCTCCTCCCTGAATAAACCGGCCCGTCTCTCCTTTCACACCGGGCTGTTTTTCAAAGCACGCGCACGCCGAACCGTGACCGTCACAATTAACCTGCGACAGAGACAAAAAAAAAAAATCAATTAGGTTTAGTTTTTTTTTTTTTTTAAAAAAAAAGAAAGTACTTCAGTCTTTAAAAGAGGCAGTTTAAAAATGTTTAAAACTTCCAATCTCAGTTTATGCTTCTCCTCTGAAACTTGGACTGACATCACTTTTTATTGATCATTGATTGAAATCTTTATTTCAGACATTTTTTCCCCCTAAGATCATAAACATACTTACCAGCAAAAGAATAGTGCATAAAAAAATAAAAATAAAAATAAGTACAGTATGTATCTATCTATGGTGTGTTTACCCAGAGAGCTATTTTTGGTTATAAAAACGTTCCCTGCTTGCTTTCACAACCACCTTCAGCAAGTATTTCAACATTTATACCTTGAGAAAGAAACATGGGAAAGAAGGCAATGAGCAACTTAGTAAGGAATTTCCAAAAAAATGCAAGAAATTAATAAATAAATTTCAAAAAAGCTAAAAGCGTGGAAAAATACCAGAGAATTATACATTTATAGTTATATAATTTTCTAATTATTTTTTTACAGAAGTATTTAAAGAACATTTTAAAAGTAATTTTCTTTATTTTATTTTATTTTTTACTCCCCCGTTTTTCCCCCATTTTTTCTTAAGCTGTTTATTGCCTTCATCCAATGTTTTATGACAGAAATCAAGCCAGTTTGCCCAGGTTTCAAAGGGTTAAACTTCTAATACTAACACTGATTAAAAAAAAGTTATTTTATAACACAAGTTTATAAAACATGTCGGGTAAAAGTCGATGTTTGGTCAGTGGTTGGAAACTTTTTTATTAATTCACATTTTAAATATCAATTTTTCACTTCTTGTGTAAAGTGTAAATGACCCTTAAAAAGGTAAAGCATGTCTGTAAATGAGGTAAATCTAAAAGTTACATTAACTTCCTCTCACCTCTTAGTTTGAAAACCCCATTTCGCTCCTCTCGGGACTTTTATTTTGAAGCCGTTTGAGCGGAAACGCGTAATTACGGCGCAAACGCAGTGGAGAAAAATGGCGGTAAACGCTGAAATGTTTGTACGGAAGTTTCTAACAGTTTCTTGCTGAAATACGCACCAGGCTGAGTGGAAACAAGGAACGGTGAGGTTTGATGTGTTTTTCTTGGTTTCTGGGTGCGTGTTGTTAACTGACATTGTGGTAATTTAGTGAAAATTGGTGGTTATCGCTGTTGCAGCGTTTTTCCGAAAAATAGCTGCTAACGTAGCCTACGTCGGTAACGTCACTGATGCTAATGTGCTTATTTCACTCATGCCAATGGTGTCACTTGCTTGTATATGCGGTATTTATATGGTTTATGGTTATGTTTCACTTATATTAGGGCTAATTTTATTAATTCAGTGTGATCCTTCAGCGCTTATGGAGGTTTGAAAGGCGAGTTTTGGGCACGAAAATAAACTAACTGCTGTTCCTGTTTTGTGTGTGTATATATATATATATATTGTAGGGACAACTGTGTCCAAACTGAGTTTTTATTTAACTTCAGCTCCTGCTTGACTTAGTGTAATTAATACTTTGAAACCTAAGCAAAATGGTTTGATTTTCTGGAAAGAAAGCAATTTGCAACTTAACAAGACGTGGCCCGAAATAGCAAGAAATTAGAAAAAAAAAAAGTTGCAAGAAAATGAGGTAAAAAATGACCTAAGAAGTGCTGAAAATGAAAAATAATCTATCTATCCATCTATATTTATGTTTTTTACCTTTTTTTACCTATATATATATATTTTATAATATTTATATTATATATATATATATATATATATATATATATATAAACTGGAAACAGCTATTAATCTCTTGCTTAAATGTTTTTTTTTTGTGTTAAATTGTAGCCGGTCTTCCTTGTAACTTCTGTGTTATTCCCACTTTACGACCTCACAGTCCAAAGAATGACTTCCCACCTTGGAAACTACGACCCTGAATGCAGCTTTAATACCCACACTGTGAATTTTTATTGTACATTTTCAGTGAATTATTGGCCACTAGGTGCATTACTTTCACAGTAAGTTCAGTTTTACAGTAATTTTGTTGTGATTTATTACAGTTATATCCTTTAATATCTTTAAAATTATGGCAGCAGTTTTCTATTTGTATCACTGTACATCTTAGAAGTAGTGCCAACTAGAACCATATAGGGTTCTCAGACCTGTTCCCGTTGGAGAACCCTTTTCGGGTCCTTGTAGCACCTTTTTATTAAGTTCCAGCTTTATCAAGAACCCATCCAGAGAGGCTCTAAAGGTACTAACAGACTACATTACCCATAGATCTCTCTGCCATTAGCATGGTTTTAGTTCTCAGGATCTCCTGGTTTTACAGAGAACCCTTGAGGAACCGTTTCTTCAAAAAAGGGTTCTTCTGAAGCACATGGCTCTGGGTAGAACCTCAGCCCCCTTCAAAAAAAACATGGAAAAACCCAATGAGCAACCTGACAAGAGCATTAATAAAAAGTTAGATCTACAAGAAAATTACCTGAAAACTAGCAAAAAATAAATAAATAAATAATAATAATAAATAATATAAATAATTATTATTAATAATATAATAATCCCAATAATTTAAAATAAATATTTTTATATATATTCCCTATTTTTTGATAATTTTTTGAACGACTCTCTTCTTTCTTACTTGATTATCTCTCTCTCTCTGTAGCTCATTTTCAGGTCAGTTTTTCTTTCTTTCTTGCAAAGTTTTTTTATGGTATTTTTGTTTTTTTTTTTTAGTACTGAAAGTATTAACCATTTGAAACCTGGGTCAGCATCAGTTGTCTTTTGCTGCATTCACACCTCTTTCACAAGCTCTTTAACCCTTTAAAATCTGAGCAAATTGGTTTATTAAAAAAAAGGGAAAAAAAACATGGAAAAAGGGCAATAATCCACAAGGGACAAAATTTCCCACAAATTTCAAGAAATTATTAAAGATAAAGCAAGAAAGATACATAAAAAAATGTTTTTAAAAAGATGTGGGAGGTGTATTAAAAATTATCAAAAAAAGGGGAAAATGTCCAGAAAAAAAAATCTAATTAATTGCTTTTTTCCTCTATAGATCAGCATTGTAACATACACTTACAATGTAGTAGTGTTTGATTTATTTTTAGTTTAGCGATTTAAATGTTGTTTTGTATTTATTTTCATTATTACACCCGACGAGACCTTCCTGGTTGTCAGTGTTTTTTTGGTTCATTTTATAGACAGAAAAATAAGTTTAATGAAATTTGAAAGATTGAAAAATGAAACATCAAAGTATGGTTTACATTTTGTGAGATATATATTTATATATATATATATATATATATAAAGTCTTGGGTCGTTTTATTATTTTTGACTTAACTTTTTTTTTTTTTTTTTTTTTTACTATTTTCTTGCTATTTTTTGGGCCATGTCCTAAGCTGCTTATTGCTTTCTCCCCAAGAAATCAAACCAGTTTGCTTAAGTTTCAAAGGGTTAACTGAAAATCAAACTCAACCAGGAGCTGAAGTTGTAAGACCAAAACAAAAAGTCAGCCTAGTTTGGACACAGTTGTCCCTACAGTACATTTTGTGTCCCCCCTCTGTCCTGCTGGCTGAGATGCTGCTGGCTGGGCTCTGACTGTTTAACTAAAGTGCTACTGTAGGGGGCTGCTGTAGTTTAACTCCTGCCCACCAGTAGCTGCGCCGAACAAAAAAGGGTGACTCGGGGTCTGACTATTCATCCATTCTGTGCGCTTTAATTTCCATTGATTGTGAATGCAGGAGGGAGGGAGGAAGGGGGTCTTCAGTGAAGGACCACGACACGCCTTCAGACGCGGACAGACCCTTACAAGCCATCTGCCACTAACTACCCCCCCTCCACATCCAGAAAACGACGTTTATTTCCCTGCTTCCCTCCCTCCCTCCTTCCCTCCTCCGGCCTGAAGCGCACGTCTCTGTGCGCCTCTGTCCACGGGCTCCGTCTACACTCAACTGGAAGCATGTTAAAGGACCTGTAACGGTATGGGCCCTCGGGGCCATATGGCGAGGGGGAAGCCAGGAGGCTTTTTTTTTTTTTTTTTGGTCCCCGAAGAGGAGACACCACATGGTCACTCGTGGGAACGTAAACACGGCGCGCATCACACGATATCGATCATATGAAGCGGCGATTGGGGAAGGGGCGGAGGAGGGAGGGTGTTGCTGTGATGATCAATTGATTTTTTTAAACACTGATACCTCATCAGTGAAGCAAATATTGACGCATCTTCAGTGAAAGCGCGCAGTGAGTTGAGCCTGGGATGGTGCCAGGGTTGGCGGTTCCAATCCCTGAGTGATGCAGGAGGAGCAAGGCACCAGACCAACACTGCCAGGGCTGAGAGGAGGGGGAGGAGGGGGGAGGGGGAGGAGAGGGGGGGGTGTCGTCTTAGAGGCCACTCGTGCTAAAATGTAGGATTGTACCAAAAGGAAATGGCACGTTTTGAATCAGCATTTTCTCTGGAGATGCTTTTACGCACAGCGCCTCCGAATCCTTAACCCTTTGAAATCTGGGCCAGTTGGCTTCATTTCTTTCCAAAACACAGGGAGGCAAAGGCAATGAAAACTTCAGAAATGACCCAGAAACGAGTAAGAAAAAGTGCAAGATTACCTGAAAATTTAATAATAAATAATAATAATAATAATAATAATAATAATAAACAAGTAAATCACCTAGAAAATGCTTTAAAATAATAATTTTAAAAAAAATTAGCCTTGAATTTTTTTTATTATATTTTTTAGGATGACGTCTCCAAATCCTTAACCCCTTGAAAGCTGGGTAAATTGGCTTGATTTCTTTTTCAAAATCATGTGAGGATGGAAGAAGAAATTATTAGTAAAATGTACAAGTAGATTACCTGAAAACTAGCTTTAAAAAAAATAAATAAATAAAAAAAATTAAATAATAATAATAAGAAATAAAATAAAAAAAATACATTTTAAAATAATCTTAAATATTTTTTTGATAAATATAGCTCCATGGACATTTTAACTAGCTTTTTTTGTTGTTGCTGTTTTTTAAAGGAATTTCCCAAATCCCAAAATGTGGGACTTCTCTTGCTGAGTTGTTCTTTTACCATGTATTTGAATGAAATCACACCATTTTGTTTTCTCAGAGCTGAAAGATTTTAATACTTTTGAAAGTCATCTGAATGCATGATGCTGTCGATGTTTACGCACAAAAAATGTTAATGTGATCGATTTGAAATTTGAGATTGAGTTTATGTGTGCTTTGTCGCCCTCATTTCAGTTGAACTTTAATTTATTTCAGGGTATTTTTGCCGTGATTTGTCGCGCTATTCAATAAGTTCTTTATTACTTTTAGATATATTTTTTTTAATAGACTAGACCTGGACTTTTTTTTCTCCTGTCTGGAGCGCCTGTTTTACCTGCTGAAACGCAGAGATCAACAGGCTCCTTTGTGTCCAGATCAGATTACTGTGGCCAGCTGCTGGAAGAGGGGGCCACAGGCCAGATCCGCGGCTCCCCAGGGCTCATCGGGGCTCCGCGAGGCTCCCCACGGCTTCCCACGGCTCACCCAGGCTCCCGGTCCGGGCTGCTGTCTCATTTGCATACGTTGCTGTTACTGGAGACGTGCTGAGCTTAAGTTTACGGGAAGAGTGCCGCAGTAATTACGTGGGGGGCCCAGAGACGCGCCTGCCTGCAAGTGTGTGTGTGTGTGTGTGTGTGTGCGCGGTAAAGTGTGTGTGTGTGAGGAGGGAGGGGGGGTGGTGTGTGTGGATGCAGAGACACTGGGGGCCTAAGGGGGAGGTAAAGAGGGAGCTGTACGTGGCCAGTCGCGTGCCAATGTTTATGAAAACACATCTGCCGCGCACCCCGGGGTGACGCACCGCAACACGTGCAGGTCCCTATGAATAAAATCGATAATTCCACAACTGATACTGCGCGCGACACGTTTACCCCAAAACAAAATACTCCAGTTAGTGTCGATGAGAGATCAACCTGTTAAAATGGAGCTGAAGGGTTAAACAAACATCAACAACACTTCATAAATGTGGTGTTTTATAGACTGATGATTATTCAGGATCCTCTGAGAATATTATAGGGTTATTATATAGGATATAATACACGAGATTTAAATGTGGGGGAAAAAAGCAAATATGGTCGTTGTGAGCTCCATGGTTCTCACACACAAGTTTGTTAAAAAAACTGTTTTCTGAATGAAGAAATGTGCCTTAAAAGATGAAAATGTTCATATACTCTCTTAATTAGTGTACAAATATCATCTGTGACTAATTAACCTACCAAACATGGATAACTTTCATTATGCTGCATTCAGATGCCTTTCACAAGTATTAAAACGCTTCAGTCCCGGTTTTTGATTTCACTCAAAAAAACATGAGAAAAAAAGGCAAAGAGCAACTTAGCAAGAAATGCAAAATTTGGCATGTCCAGAGAGCAATATTTATAATTAATTTAATTAATTTATTAATAATTTAATAAATGAATTTATTAAAATTTTTATTTAAGTGTATTATTATTATTATTATTGTTATTATTATTATTATTATTATTATTATTATTTTAATTAATTTTATTTAAAATTTTAATCATTATTTAATTAAGGTAATTTCCTTGTTTGTCTGTTTTTTTGAATTTTATTTTGATTTATTGATTGATTTATTATGTGTTTATTATTATTATTAATATTATTATTATTATTATTTTCAGGTAATCTACTTGTATTACTACTTTTTACTAATTTCTTACTCATTTTTGAGTTATTTATTTATTTTATTATCATTATTATTAGTATTAGTATTCTTACTTTTTGCTTATTTTTTAGGTAATCTTTTAGTACTGTCAATACATTTCTTACTCATTTTTGGGTAATTATTTTTTATTATAATTATTATTTAATTTTTCAAAATTTTATTCTTATTTTTATTTGCCAATTTTCAGGTAAGAGACCTGAGGGTTCAGCAGCCCTGAAACCAGAGGCCTCTCTCCTCTGCTGCTGGCACAGGAGCTCTGAAGCAGCACCTCGTTAAGAAAAAGACGCCTCGTTAGGTGACGCTGCACACCTGGACAGAGCTGCAGGACAGAGGACTGAGGACAGAGGACAGAGGACAGAGGGCAGGGACAACAGCACAGAAACATCTGCAACCATAACACTGACCAAGACAGCACAGAACACACGAGGTCCTGGAGGTGCACACGGTAAATGTTCTTCATTTCATTTATGCATAATGTTGTTATTGTGCCTCACACGGACACTGGTGCTGCATTTGTGGTCATTTTGCTTTATTTTAGATTGACAATAGATTGAGAGTAAGAGGAAAAATTTCTGTTTTTAAACTCTTATGTTCCCCAAAAAACAGTAACATTTATAGGAAGTCCTCTATGCTTTATGCAATTCAGTCATTTCAAAAATCTCGCTCAAGTTTTGTGCTGTTGGACCTCACTGGCACTCTTTTGGCTGATTGGGGAGCAAATCCCTGCAGCCTGCTCCCAAAATCATGTGAAAGCCTGAAACTAAAGAGTGGAGGATAAAGGATAGCAGCAAATAAATGTCCAATCAGATGTAAAACAATTTCAAATAGGTGTAAATTTGGGGTGTCCACATACTTTTGGCCCAAGTAGTGTTTGTGATGCAGGTGACTGGACATTAAAAATAAAGCGCTGATCACAACAGTGCCCTCAGGAGAAGAAAACATATGTGATTTTATTGTTATATGATTTTATTGGGGTTGATTTTATGGCATTGTGGTGCAATAAAATGACTCAACACACAATCTCAGTGTGCTTATCTCGCCTGAACTTTTTCCAAAAACAATCATGCACCGATTGTTTTCTCGGTTATTTAATGATTTTACGCCCTGCAGCCGCTGCTGCAAGTTTCCTGTAAATCACGTCAGGTGAGATGAAAAGATGCAGATACCCCGATGCTAAGAATCAATGGCCGCGCTTCATTCGAGGTTTTTTTTAGATTTCGATCGTTTTTTTAAAGGAGGGAGGGAGATTTTGTTGTTCACCTCAGTGGAAATTTGTCTTTGGTTTTCGCTCAAACACATCAAATGTTCATGCAAACACACCACGCAATACACTAACAGATTATCGGCCTGGAGATTATCTGTATCTGTATTTATTTTAATGATCGACGATAAAATTGATAAATTAAAAAGTCAGCATGGGAGGGACTTTTACTTTTTTTAATTTTATTTTATTATTATTTTTATGTATTTTTTTAAATTTTCACTGAACGTTTTTTTTATGTTGTTGTGAACTTGCTGTATACGATGTTGAAGTTTCAGTTTTGAAAAAAAAAATTTGCTGAAGGCATTATTAAATACTGATAACTGGTATTTCCCCTGAAACACCACATCGATCGACCCCTACAGTACACCACTGAAAAGGTAACATATCTGTTGTTTGCAGAAATGCACAACGCCAACATTTACTCTGGTGATTGGGTTGTTGTGCTCGCCAGTCAAACTGGGAAAGCCGTTTCTTTCTGGGGCTGGATTTCTGTCACACTGAAACAGCAAAAGGCCCAAAAAACACACACAAAGTTAGAAGCACGCTGTTGTCCAAAACACCACTTCATGCTGTGGTGTTACGTTTATTTTTGTCACCAGAGCTAAAGAGTCCAAGCAACCACAAATAGAAATATTTCTCTCCATGCAGCACATCGGTGACTGATACCGATACTGATCATTAGAAGGTGATGAGACCTTTAACCAATATTTGGAGCCGATATGCATTTACACACTGAAAATGAAAATCTTTGAGTCAATATTTAGAACTTTATTTAAATGCCTTTTTGACATTTTTTTAATCAAAACTGAAACGTCAACATCACATACAGCGAGTCCCCAGCAACTTTTTTTTTTAATCAAGTAAAAAAAAAAATTAAATTAAAATGAATTTTAAAAAGATAGCTCCCTGAGGTTTTACAAAGTAAAAGTTCCTCTGGTCACACATGTTCTTTGCATGTATTGCAGACTGCCCTCCCTGATGTTGGCTGCACTGTTGGAAATCAGCTTTTTTGTCCTCCTGCCGCTGTGGCTGATGGGTACCGCTCAATACATCACTTTTTTTGGCTGGTGAATAAATCTAGGAGCCACTCGCATATTTTACTAGCATTTGGGCGGCCAAAGAAATGCACTTTTTTAGTTAATTAATGTTATCGGTGATCATTAAAATAAAACGCAGATGCAGATAATCTGCAAAATGCCAAATATCGTCCCTGATAATCGCCCAGGCTGATAATCTGTAAACCCCTAAAAAAAAACCCCAAAAAACACGTATCCATGTTTTTTTTTTTTTGGACTCAGAAGAAGTGTCCATTTGTCTCTCCGCTACCCTGTGCTCTAGTTTTGTTCCATCTCGGCTTAATCACCAGCATGAATGATGAGAGAGTAAATGGAGGAAGTCCGCCTCCCCTCCCCTTTCCTCTCGCTCTAACTCTCCCTCTCTATCTCTACAACCACGAGCATCTGCCCAGAAATGAACAGATGTAGGCACCTGCGCTGTGGGCCCACATATGCGCACATGTCCCCCTCCCCAAACCCCCTTTCAACCTTCCATGGGACCCGGAGCAGACCACAATGGGGAGAGATCAGGGATGCAGTAACCAAATACTGCCTATCCCCCCAGGACACTCGCTCTGTTAGAGGCATTGTCACCAGTTATATCAAGTGGCTGCACCAAACAATCTGCTGTATGACTGCTCATTTGAGACATAACATAATTCAGAGGGACAGAGGAGGGAGGGGGGCGGGCGGCGTACAGAGGTGGCTGCCTGGATCATTTCTATGGCTCCAATATGGTGCGTATAAGTGGTGGGTGTTTTAAACAAGTGGGCTCAGGTTTTCTTGCAGTTGGGGTTCGCCTGAATTGAATCCAGTCTTGGGATAAGTGGCTGCTGGGCCGGTTTGGAGGGCCCCGGGGTGGCAGGTGCTAGCTGGGGTAGGTGGATGAAAGAGAGGCTTGTCGGAGCAGGGTGGGTACAAGACCAGGTTACACATAAAAAGCTTTGTTTTTGTTCGGGAAAAGAGGTCCAACAGCCCACCGGTAGAGCAGCGGCGGATAATGGCGCCATAATAGCCCCCCGTCCCTATCTCTCAGCTGCCGCTGGACGACAGCGGATCCACGCGCACCTGTTGTCGTCCCCCTATTGTGTCCGGCTAGTGTTAGCGTGCTACACCTCAGGAATGCTCCCCGTCCAGAGGCCTGGCTGCTCGTCCCAGGAGAGAGCTTAGCCACGGTGGGACGAGGGGAGGGTGTCAGGAGTGTGTGTGTGTGTGTGCAGGAGTTTTGTTTTGGGAGGGGGGGGCAAGGGAACCAGCAGGGAAGCTTTAGAGGACAAGACAAGGAGAAGGAGGGGAGGTGGGTGCGTTCCTCCAAAGCCAGTGTCCTCTCTCTCCTCCTCTCCAGGGGCCTGTCCAGAGAGCCCTGTCCTAAATCACTGGCCCCAGGGGGAAGGCTCTCCATTGTGAAGAGATGGCCCCTGCAAGCTGGGCCGCCAGCTGCCACTGCTGCAGCGTCATGCCCCCCCATGTCCTCCCCACACACTCACACTCACACACACACACACACACACACACACACACACACACACACACACACCTCCTCCCAGCATCCCCTCCACCTTCAGCACCATGACAATGCTCCCTGCGGCCAGGGCCACAGGCCAGCGGAGAGCATTAAAAAGGACTTGGAGGAGACTCTTGAGAAAGGCCACAGAGGAGCAACATGTTTTTTGGCTGAACATTAATGATGACAAACTCGGAGCAGGGTTACGGTGCACGACACGGTAACCTGCACAAATCTGACCGCCCCCCCCTCACAGCGAACGAGCTGAATGATACAAAGAGAGATCATAATTTCTGTGTGATGGTGCAAAACTTACTGCAGTTTGCAGACGGGATTGTAGATGTCGGGCTTGAACTACGGTCCTTTTTGTCGCTTCGACGATCCCAGCTGCTGCAAATATTGTCTTTATTCTTCCAAGTTGAAAGAGCACTGAATCATTTTTCTTTCACTTTCTTTCACTGTCAGCTCTTAAGAATGTTTGCATCCTATAAAATCAGGTCCAGACTTTAACCTTTAGACTCAAACCGTAACAGCACTAAAGTCCTTCTTTCATTATGTAGATACAGACGCTGGTCTTATCAAGTCGCATTAATTCTGTGTAGGTCTTTAGCATGCGCTCCCATGAAACTGTCGGAGAAGATAAGAGTCTAATCTTTGAAATGAGTGCCAAATCATAGGGAAAAAACAACAACATGAAGTGTCTTAACCTGTTTTAAACTCGAGCAAATTGGCTTGATTTCTTTCAAAAACACTGGAAGAAGGCAATGAGCAACAAAAGAGAAAATTATCCACAAAATAGTTAGAAAATACAGTGCAAGAAATTTAAGCAACATTTCCTCATTATGTCAATTTAAAAAAAACAATTTGTTTAACATTTCTCCAAAATGTATTTGCCATTTCAAATTTGTTGTATATAAACAAAATCTTGCAAAAATCTTTTTGCAGGGTTAATATTATGTCAAAGTCGCCATAATTTCAAGTTTTAGACTTGTAAATAGCTCTAAAGGCGTCACATACTGCAGCTTTGGCAGCGATTTTCGCTGCCACAAGCCACCTTTCACGCATTATACACAACTCTACTGCGTCAGC
Organism: Plectropomus leopardus; assembly: GCF_008729295.1. Taxonomy (NCBI): domain Eukaryota; kingdom Metazoa; phylum Chordata; class Actinopteri; order Perciformes; family Serranidae; genus Plectropomus; species Plectropomus leopardus. The sequence continues at coordinate 1,333,313 of NC_056466.1, forward strand.
TGAAAATGCAGCTGCACAAACGGTTTTAAGTGTTATTACTCGCCAGTAGACGGCCAGACGGCACCTGCCGCAGCAGTATGACACACTGACAGTCGTTTTCAGGTGATAATGTGGCCGTAAAGAGCCTGTCGTGTCCACGTGTTGGACGGCATTACGCATTAAGGTACGGTGGATGGTCCAGCAAACCCCAGACTTTCAAGCAGGAGTCAGGAGTTTTTTCTACACCACCAAGTGCCCCTTTTGCCTAAACCTAACCGCCCATATCAGCACGTGCTTTTGTTGACGTCCCGGCGTTGGCTGCCATGTGCATTTGCAGCCTAATCCCACCGTGTGCTTTTGTTGACGTCCAGGTAGCAGCATCCTGGAAGGATACATAATATGCAGAGGTCCACTGCAAAGCGGGAACATGTGATGATTTGGGATTAAAACATGTTGGGCATCAAAGTAACTAAAGCCACATTGACACTACCTGTTCAAGGCGGGATTGTCACGCCGTTGGACCGCCTTGCTGTCTTGTATATAGCGTCCAATTTGGGAGAGGGGGGACAGAGTGGTCTTGCGTCTGAGCTGAGAGTGGAGATAGTAACAGTCCCGAAACGGGGTCTGTGTAAAGCAGCGACCCACTGCGAGAGATTTTAAAAAGCCGCCATCAGCATAGCGGCAACCGTAAATATCCGAAAACTGCGAAAACTATGAGATTCAGGAGCTCCTTAACAGATGTTCCATATAACAGATGCGTTAAGTTATTGTGATTAACAGTTATGCATTTTTATTGTTTAGCAAGCGCTGCGGACGCTCATGTGTTAAACGTCACGCCCATCGTACCTCCTTTGATTGCAGGATGCTGCGATGCTGTGAAATGATGCTGCCGTCGTTTGATTCTGTGTAAAAATGCAGCAGCGGTATAAAGAAGGGGACTTCGTTGCAGCCCTATAGCGCAATCTCACCTTTACTTGATGTATTTTAACCCTCACATAAGCAGCTCTGCTTTTAGATTTTTGTCCTGTGATGTTGACGTTCCCAAGACGTCAACACCGAAATCATCTTTAATACCAGTCCCATATGACATGAACATGCCATCAGATTCTCGATCTGGCGAATGAAAAACTCGCCCCCAAAAAGAGGGAGGCATCTCAGAAAGAGCAACAAAAGAAGGGACATTGTTGCGGGACAAAGTAACGTTGCATTAATTTGTCGTGTTTTATGATTTTTTGTCGCTCTTATCGTGTTCAATCGAAGCCAAAATCTTTCAGTTGCACCTGATGATCCGTGCTGCCTCGCCAGACGTAACTGTTGCAGATTCACTAAATAGACACATTCACTCAGACTTTTTTGTGCTCTTTTTTTCTTTATTTCATCCCCCACCGCCGCCGCCGCCTTCACCGCCGCAGCTCTGGAGGAGGATTTTCCCATCCATAGCTAAGGGAGGCGTGCTCCATTGTGCAGCTTCTAATGATGATTGTAATGATGGCTTGTCCATCTTTGATAAGAAACAGCACGCCCCTCATTAAAGGGCCCGGGGCCCCGGTTCTCATGGCTGCCGGCCCTTCCCCGGAGTCGGACAGCAGGCGAGGGGAGGCGAGACGACACCCGTGGCACACGCCTGTTGACCGAGCCACAAAGCAAAAGCGTGTGACACTCGCCCCACCCCCGCCGGTCCCATTGTCCTCCCCGTGGGTCCCACAGACAAGACCAATCCTGTTACCCTCACCCCCCACACCCACCCACCTCACCCCTCCTCTCCACCACAAAAACCACAACACACACACTCGTAATGCTGCTCACACACACTCCCCTTCCTCATCTCCTTCACAATCAATTTTACCAATCAGCTGATCTCTCTCTTTCTCACACATCCAACCGGGGGCTGCCATCACCCCCATCGCCTCCCCCTTCCTCCATCGCCTCCCCCCTGCACCATCAGCTGCTGCGTAAGGTGGAAATCCATCATTGTGTGTAAAGAAGGTGCACACACACACTTAGTGGGGTGAGGGTTTTTTTTAGGGTGGGGGGGTTTAATTCAGTGATTCACATGCAGACAGTATTTCTTGGAGGAGGGTGTGGCAGGTGGGTGGGGTCTGGGTTTTAGGGATGCTGGATGGCGGTGGTGGTCGTGGGACGGAGGAGAGAAGAGGAGGAGGAGGGGGGAGGCACGGGGTGATGGGGAGGGAGGTGGAGGAGGAGGAGGGGGGTTGCCGCGGCTGCCGGGGTCAGGCCTGTGTGTCCTGGGAAAGTTGGGTTCTCCATTTAAATCTGCACATGTTGCGGCCTTCTGGTGGCTGCGTGAATGCGCACGGTGACAGATGGCCCCGGCCCATAACTATAGAGTCCGAGCACCCCGGTCCCCCGA